>NC_047509.1:41562077-41699014 GCF_902827115.2 Pseudochaenichthys georgianus
GAGACAATAACAGGCTACACACACACACACACACACACACACACACACACACACACACACACACACACACACACACACACACACACACACACACACACACACACACACACACACACACACACACACACACACACACACACACACACACACACACACACACACACACACACACACACACACACACACACACACACACACACACACACACACACACACACACACACACTACTGAAAACATCTGACCTTGCACACATACTACTGAAATACTCTCACATTCACTACTGAACACCTCACACACACACTACTGAAAATTAAGCCTCACACATATTACTGAAAATTAACCTCACACACACACTACTGAAAACCTCTGGCCGTGCACACACACTACTGAACTACTCTCACATTCACTACTGAAAACCTCTGGCCTTGCACACACACTACTGACATACTCTCACATTCACTACTGAACACCTCACACACACACTACTGAAAACATCTGGCCTTGCACACACACTACTGAAATACTCTCACATTCACTACTGAACACCTCGCACACACACTACTGAAAATTAACCTCACATACACGCAACTGAAAACATTTTACTGAAAGGTTCTTAGTAGGGAATGTGCATGTGTTTCACCTATGTGTGTGAGAGGGGGATTCTTGCTGTAACGGAAGTCATTGTAATGTAACGGAACTAACAAAGAACAATGCTGCATTGATACAGTAGGTGGCGATAATGCTCGTCTGGTTGCAATAAATATATACAATTTCAGAATCAAACAGAGCACTCTCATAATAACGTAACACTATCAGAGACTGGATATATCCCCCCCCCCCTCTCTCTGGTCGCTACAATGAGGAAAATAAATTACGGGCCAAACGTTTTATTTACAAGTATTAAAAGTAAGCAGAGGACACCAAACCAACTGAGACCTGTCTGTCCGCTGCATCTACGCACTATACAACACACACCTACACACTGTAGCCTACCACACACACTTACAGCTCCTAAAGCATATAATCAGGCTACAGCCGTTGTGTATTTTATTATGTGAAGCACTAAATGGTTTTAGAAAAATATCGACTCTTTGTTTGTAGATATCTACTAAACTAAAGCAAATAAAGAGAGTGGGCCTGTTGAGTTATATATATTTTACACACTGCTCTGCTTTCTGCAAGGACCTCACAGCTGTTCTCACTGTAAACATCGCGTTGCGATGAGAGCAGTTTCTAAAATAATATCCAGGGGATGCATGCAGAGCTGTCATTGGCTGAGATAAGTCCGGCCGTGCGTCACGACTCTTTGAAACATCTCTGTTCCCGGAAATGCATCCACGAAGGAGCCGTGGAGGACCATGGAGGACCCATCAGTGTATCCTCGGTTAGAGCTCCTCCAGAGAGGCTCCTCGATGCTCAATGCTCGGTCCTCGACGTGCATTTAGAGAAATTAGATGTCCTTCAACATGGCGCGCTAAAATTCATTTCCGGGTCACTACCGGAGGACCGAGGAGTCGAGGAGGGGGATTTGATAAAATGAGAAAGGGCCATAGACAGTAGAGGCTTCTCAATACTCAAATGTCCCCTCCTCGACTCCTCGGTCCTCCGGTAGTGACCCGGAAATGAATTTTAGCGCGCCATGTTGAAGGACATCTCATTTCTCTAAATGCACGTCGAGGACCGAGGATCGAGCATCGAGGAGGCTCTCTGGAGGAGCTCTAACCGAGGATACACTGATGGGTCCTCCACGGCTCCTCCGCGGATGCATTTCCGGGAACGGTGGAGACTTATCTCAGCCAATGACAGCTCTGCATGCATCCCCTGGATATTATTTTAGAAACTGCTTTCATCGCGTCGTGATATTTCCAGAGAGAACAACTGTGAGGTCCTGCAGAAAGCAGAGCAGTGTGTATAATATATATCACTCAGTATAACAGGCCTACTCTCTTTATTTGCTTTAGTTTAGTAGGTATCTACAAAGAGTCAATATTTTTCTAAAACCATTTAGTGATTCACAATAAAATACACAACGGCTGTAGCCTGATTATGCTTTAGGAGCTGTAGGTGTGTGTGGTACAGTGTGTAGGTGTGTGTGGTACAGTGTGTAGGTGTGTGTGGTACAGTGTGTGCGTAGATGCGGCGGACAGACAGGTCTCAGTTGGTTTGGTGTCCTCTGCTTACTTTTAATACTTGTAAATACAATTTTTGGCCCGTAATTTCAATTCCCCATTTCAGCGACCAGAGAGAGGGGGGGATATATCCAGTCTCTGATTGTGTTACGTTATTATGAGAGTGCTCTCATACTTTAAATTGCATATATTTATATACATATATTTGTGTATGTGTGTGTGTCCGCATCTGTAGCCTGGTATTGTCTCATTATACCGCACTCTCAATGAATTCAAAGTAAATATGTGGGGGAACAATGTTCAGCTGATCTAACAGAGATTATAAAATATGACAAAACACTCGCCAGCTGATGCAGCTGTTGCCACGTAATAATGAACGGACGTCGCTTTAATATGACCGCTCAGAGGAGAGGAGTTCTCATTTCTTTAAACGTCTGCTGCTTCCCCTCCTCTCTCCCCGGTTCCCCTCCTCGGTCCTCCGCTCGCATCTCCTGTGGGCGGGACTAAGTCTCGAGGAGGGGAATCGAGGAGGGGAGTCAAGGAGGGGAAATTTAAGAATTGAGAAGCTTCTAGTCTGTGGTTTGTACATGTTTAACTTTTGTCCAGTTTCTGAACAGATATGAGGAGCTGTGAGCTCTGAGTGTGTGCTTACGGCTGATGTGTTGGGACATATTTCGCTGTCGGGTGCGGACCAATCACGCAGCGTCATTTCTTGACTGGCAGTAAAAACAACCAATCACAGCAGTGCTTCTCTGGCTGGCTCTGTCCAATCACAAACAAGAAGTGTTCTCCCTAAAGGAATACCCTTTCCGTCCAATGTGAAATGCTGTGGTGTTTTCTGAAATGCTGTAGTGTTTTCTGAAACGCTGTGGTGTCTTGCACTTCAGGGCCACCGTATGAACCAGAACGTTTCTCGATTATTTGTACAGTATGAAAGGGGTCTTTGTACCTTTTAGTCTATGCTGAAGTTCACTGATGTTAGGAATAGGTCTGTCTCTCGTGGTCAGCATCCTCTGGTCTGTCTGCATCACCTGGAAACTTTAAACAAACAGATATAAGTAACAATGTGTTGGTCACAGACTTTTTTTACATGCAAATGTCATGTCATAATCTTTTTGTTATCCTTAAAAAAAGTGCTGGATATCACAGCCCTTACTGTATCTTATCAGTTGGATTGTGTATCATTGTATAGTTGGGGTCCTTTTTATTTTACTGTTATTTTGGAATCGTTTTTCATGAGACAGTCAAATGAAATATATGTCCTATGCCATATTCACATTCATTTGTAACACACACGTAGGGGTAAAAGACAAACATCTTTAACAAATGTAATGGAATGAATAAGCTTAATTGTCACAGAAGCACACATAACGTCATATCTAATATTTAAACAAATCATTTCCTTGTCCCTAAAGCCTTGACTATGCTATAGTCCTAAAATGCAGGCATTACGTTACATGTTCACGTTCTGCTGCCACAATAAGTCGTATTCTCCAGTGTAATGGTAATAAAATGCTTAGTAAGTATTGGTAATAATATTAATAAAAACAACAACGTTTGGGTTCGCTCGTTTAATATGATGAACATTAACCAGTAACAGAGTTCCCGTTAGAATATTTTTTCGCCGGTCAACATGTCCGTTAAAGTGTAAATCTTCCGGACAAAATGAGAAAAGTGCCGGTCAAAGGTCTTCTTTGTTATTTATTGTGCTTTAAAACAAATTGATATGATTCGATATTAAACAAACTAATTATAGTAGATTAACTACATTATTCAAACGTGTACAGTAACTTACAATAACACGGGAATAATAAACGGAGCGCTCTCCCTCTCCTGACAGCCCAACCCAGTCTCACAAAAAAAATGTGTAATAACTACGTTGGTCCACAACGTAGGACTAGTTTAGGTAATTTGAGAGGTAATTAAAATAGCTACGTGTGATATTCTAACCTGAAGTGTGTGTTTTGTTCCGCTCACCGCTGCATGTGATCATGCAGAGCTGCGTGTCCACTCGTCAGCAGCAGCTGATCTCTCTCTCCCGTCAGATTAGACTTCACTCGCGTTTATGTCCATATCGATCAGATCCAGCTAGTTCTAGCTAATGATATGACTACCTGCTTATTAACAGACACCGAAACAATAAACGTCGCTATGCAACCGGGTAAGGCCGCAAAGTATAGCGCAGAATTATGCATTTGTTTACATGCCCACCAGAACCCCGAGGCATTACCAACAGATCAACGCACAATCAACTAGTGATGGGTCGTTCGCGAACGATTCGTTCTTTTTGAACGATTCGTTCTTTTTGAACGAATCTTTGAAGTGAACGAGATGGACTGATTCCTCCCACAAAACGATTCGTTTGTTTGAGTCGCCGCCTTCCGCCAAAAGCTAAAGGAAAGCGAACGACGAACTTAAAGAACTGGCGGAAACAGTTCTACAGTGTACTGTAATCAGAGCCCTCTCACCTGAGCTCCGACACACACACACACACACACACACACACACACACACACACACACACACACACACACACACACACACACACACACACACACACACACACACACACACACACACACACACACACACACACACACACACACACACACACACACACACACACACACACACACACACACACACACACACACACACACACACACACACCATTTGTATTGTATTATTGTATGAGAGAGGTTCCAGGTTGAATTGAGGCGGATATTTGTAATGTTCAGAGGTTGTTGTGTTTAATATTCATGAGTATATTTGTCATTGTTCAAATGATAATAAACATTAGCATAAAGCATATTTGTCCACTCATATGTTGATAAGAGTATTAAAAACTTGAAAAATATTCCTCTAAGGTACATTTAGAACAGATCAAAAATGTGCGATTAATTTGCGATTAATCGCGATTAACTATGGACAATCATGCGATTAATCGCGATTAAATATTTTAATCGACTGACAGCCCTAGTTTTAATATCATAAATGTTACGCCAGCAAACTTCTTGTACGGACTTCGGCAGTAGTGAAGACTCACTGATCGAATTAAGTACAAAGACGAATCGTTCGCGAACGTGCAAATCACCAGAAGTCGTTCGCGAACTGGTGAACGAATCAGTGAACGAATCTTTCAAGTGAACTGAATCAAAAGATTCGTGTCCCTGAAGGGAATCGGAATTCCCATCACTACAATCAACCCATACAGGACATCTCTTTCTCCACATTACGTGTTAGACATTAGAATTGACTATTCTTGTCTGTCACATACTCTTCTGTCTGTCACATAAATGGCGCAAATTGCGCAACTGATGTGGTATTGCGCTAAACGGAAATTATTTTGAATGGACACTTTGATCGGAGAGATTTAGATTTGCCGGTCTTGAGCATATTTTACCGGTCGTAGTCCGGTAATTACCGGCTAACGGGAACTCTGACCAGTAAGCTTCAATAATCAACTCCAACTCAACAAACCATATTGCAATATCTACGTTAACGTTATTTCTGGAATCAACTGGAAATGTGAGATTCATATTTTTAAGATACACAGATCTTATAGTGAGGTTAATCTCATACAGTACTCTGCTCTTCAACACTAATGTGACGCTAGCTGTCTGCATCGTCGAGCATAGCTATTTTAAATTAACAATAACAGCATACAGTTACCTAACTAGCAAACTAACTAATGTACAAGCATGACCTTATTTTATCAACCTCACCGAGAAGCCTTTTGTTCTACAGTATAATCTTTCTTAATGTTATACACTTCTCTATTATGTTTTAACTTGTATGCTACGGATAGCATCGTTAGCACAGATGTAGCTTCGTCTCGCTCGTTAGCTGAAAAGCTAAAAAGACAAGTAACAAATAAAGTGCTTGAATTTCACTTACCGAATAAACTGCATTCATGGACGGTCTGTTTGAACCGCTGAGCCATAAGATATTTCAATGAAGAATACTCCACCAGGCATCAAAACAACAAACACGTCCGAGTAGCAGCCTGGAGCTAATGAAGCTAACGGGGCGAGCAAAGAGACCACTAGCAGTTTGGTACTTCCGTTTCATTACAATGACTTCCGTTACATTACAATGACTTCCGTTACAGCAAGAATCCCCTCACACAGGTGAAACACACATTCCCTACTGAGAACCTTTCAGTAAAATGTTTTTCAGGAGTGTGTGTGTGTGTGTGTGTGTGTGTGTGTGTGTGTGTGTGTGTGTGTGTGTGTGTGTGTGTGTGTGTGTGCGTGTGTGTGTGAGTATTTCAGTAGTATGTGCGTGAGGTTAATTTATTGTTGCATGTGTGAGGTTTAATTTTCAGTTGTGTATGCGAGGTGTTCACTCGTGAATGTGAAAGTATTTCAATAGTGTGTGTGGGGTTAATTTTCAGTTGTTTGTGTGTGTGAGAGGTTAATTTTCAGTTGTGTGTGTGTGAGGTTAATTTTCTGTAGTGTGTGTGTGAGGTTAATTTTCAGTAGTGTGTGTGTGAGGTGTTCAGTCGTGAATGTGAGAGTATTTCAGTAGTGTGTGTGCAAGGCCAGATGTTTTCAGTAGTGTGTGTGTGAGGTGTTCAGTAGTGAATGTGAGAGTATTTCAGTAGTGTGTGTGCAAGGCCAGATGTTTTCAGTAGTGTGTGTGTGAGGTGAGTTTGAATTTTGGCCTACACGGCCCTTCATAGTGGGGGGGTGTCCTGAAGGCCTCGCCCATCCTGTCTATCTTTAGCTGTTCTATATAATACAGGGAAAACGCCTGAAAAATATTATATATAAATAAGTAATGTTTGTAGTGTAAGTAAAGTTACTGCTTGGATAGATGTAGGCAACGGAACTCACCGGTTTCAGAAAATATCATGTTTTGGTTCAAATAAGTACGTTATTTAACTTAACTAATTTACATAGAGTTAACATTGACTTCTACTGTAGTATGATTAGTTTAACCTCCTGCGCATATTTTTCAGCTTCTCATACAACGTCACTTCACTTCCTCCTTAAGTCCCCTCAAAATGATACGCCCACTAGAGGCAGCCCTGCATGAACAAAGCTTACACACCTTCCGGCGCAGACTGAGAACTCATCTCTTTCGACTCCACTTCGAGCGATAGAATTACTAACAAAGAACTGCTAACAAAGCACTTATATACTAAAGCCAGTTGAGTAGCACTTGAAATGCTTGGCTCTATGAAACCTGATGTACTTATATGATTCTGTTTTCTTCAAGGTTGTGTCTTCCTGGTCGAATGTACTTATTGTAAGTCGCTTTGGATAAAAGCATCAGCTAAATGCAATGTAATGTAATGTAATGTAACAAAACTGGCGCAGTGCATGTAGCATCATAGTTTGACTCTTAAAGTCACTGAAAGTAAGTTTTGTTAATATTGAAAGGTTAAAGTCTGTTTCCAGGATACTTGACTTCTTCTTCAGCAGAGGGTAACCACCACCAAGGGAGCTCGAATATTAGATTGTTGGAATGTACTGTAAAAACCACTGGTATGTGAGAGTCTCACCTTCAGTGTTCAGTGTGTATGTGTGTGAGCTCTTGCTTATTATGAGCGGCCTACCCTGCCCCTATGGATGTGTTAGCTTGTCTGGAATGCCTCTTGTCCCTGACTGTAAGCCTGCTCATTTTACATTGGGTTAGTAAAATCATTTTTCTTTGACCCACTTTCCCTCAGTGTCTGACTCTGCATGCTGTCTGGATGCCGGATGCTAATGCCTCCTACACATCCATGACAGTTCTATAATGTGATGAAGAGAGATGATGATCTGAGGCCCAGAGGTGATGGCTGTTACACCAATTCAGTTCAGAGTGGTCCCAGGGTGCTGTCAATGGAGTGTACCTAATTAGTGTGAATGCTGTTTACATAATATAGTATATAGTATAATTAGGTATACTATAGTTCTTCTGTTTCTTTAATCTTCTTTTTCTTATTTCACCAAATAGTTTGGCTCTCAATAACTTCAGCATACTTTCAGCTACAGAAACGATTCAAATATCAAACATATTCAGCCTTTTCAGCACATGATGGGAAACTTTCAACTTTTTCAAAATAGGTTGTACTTTTTGAAATATTCAGCTTTTTAAACTCTTTTTTTAACATGGAACTCAATGGGAGGAACCTTCAAATCCTCTTTTACCTACACCATGCGCCAAATGCTACTCCTTCCACATACTTTCAGCTAGAGACTTCATTCTAACTTTAAAGCGGTCTCAAGACATTCAGCTATTAAAATTGTATTCAGATTTTTGATATTTTTTACACTTTTTGAGATATTTAACTTAGTTTGGAGCTTGGTAAAGAGGCCTTCTTCAGATGTTAACATTAGTGTGTATTTCATAGCTCGTTAAGGCTTAGAGTGCGTGATGTCACAGCTAGAGTGGAGCAGAGCTTGAAATTCGCCTTAAATATATATTTTTTTAACCTGCCATAATTCCCAAACCCTACACTCCTTGGACATCATATTTCATGAAATATTTAGGAAAACCTCTCCTATGTTGAAAAAAAAAACTAAGCAAAAAAATTCAACAAAATGTCTCTTGAGGGCATGAAGTGACAAAAACGTTCAACATGTCTCCATGAAGGCCCATTGTAAATTCAGCCTGATCTTTCCTCAGAGCAGCAGCTGCACAGCTTTAGTAAATCTGCCAAAAATGCCACATTATTGACCCGAAAGTACACAAAAAGCAGACTCCTCAGGTTCCTGACATGCTCCACGCGTTGACATTTTACCGATGGCTACTACCGTTTTTAAACTTTAGTTAGAAATGTAAGAGGTTTATCTCTCATTCAGATCAATGGAAAGGTTCTCCTTTCACTCCACATCTCCATGGTGATCTCTGGGCTCACACACAGGTGTTTGATAACATTGTCACCTCAAACACAAACACACAGACTGGACTTTAACAGACTGTCTCAGCCTATTATTTTCTGTCTGATGGAGACTTCATACTGAATTCAACACGTTCCACATATTTTATACATTATTGGTGACGTATGGTTTTAGTCGAAAAGTGTGCAGTTAAAATATTCTGCTGTTTTTCAAAGCGTTTTTACTTTCTGTTCTCTTCTTAATACACATTCATTCACTACTACTTACATATAATATCTAACTCCTTCAGCCTACTTTCAGCTACAGAAAGCATTCAACTATTACATTATTTAGCTATTTCAGGACATTGAGGCTATACATTTTGTTGTTTATACCTTTTTTAAACCTTTTCTTTTAAATATTAAGCATCTTCACTAATTGTCCTACTCTTCCACTTTAACATTTCACTTTCAAGTTTTCAACAAAGTCATTGCAATGCATTTGAGCTGTAACAATTTTGATTCAAATAATTTCACTTTTCTGCATTTCTCCGCTAAATTCAGCAACACACTTACTTGGTTTTTGTAGTTTTTCTAGTTAGTACATAAACCCTGACATAATCAGCATAACAATGATTGAATACAAAAGCCTGCTGGTTAAAGAATGGTAAGGCAACTACTGTTTGGTAAATGTTAATAAGAATGCACAGTCACTGAACATTTAAACTTTATTGAAAAGATACATTTTTTTGCTATTTTCCCATGATGATTTCTCTAGATTGATTGAGAAGGTCTGATGTGTAGTGTCTATGAGGGCATGGAGTAATTTATACTCCTGCACATTCAAACTGATCTGCACCGCCACGCTGCAGTACGGCTCAATCATTAATCAAATTTAAACTGACATCTGAATAGCTGGGATAACATGCTCTAGGAGGCGTGCACGTGCAGCCCACTTGACCATAATATATATATATAAATGGAAACCAGTTTCCCAATGTGGACAAATAAAGAATCTATTTATCACACTTAAACATTGTAAAGAGATGTTTCCCATGTTAATCACCTTTCTCTTTTTTTTCTTCATTCTATGTTAAAACAATTGTAATAAAGTAGTCTGCAGGGATTTGACTGTGAGAGGTAACTTTGCTCACATGATAAAATGTTTTATATGTTTTTATAAATGCCTTTAGTTTAAAACACATACAATGTAATAAGAAATGCTTCTGAAAACTCAGATCATAGTGAGGATATTCTGATTCTGAGTTTTCTCTGCGATGCACAGCCAGACCAGAGGCTGTCCGGAGCCCCTCAAGGCTGCGTGCTCAGACCTCTCCTCTACTCCCTGTTCACACACAACTGCATGGCCACACACAGCTCCAACACCATCGTGAAGTTTGCTGACGACAGACATCAGCCTGATCACCGACGGCAACGAGACTTTCTACAGGAGCACCATAGAGAGGATCCTGACCTTCTACAGGAGCACCATAGAGAGGATCCTGACCTTCTACAGGTGCTCCATAGAGAGCATCCTGACCTACAGGTGCACCATAGAGAGGATCCTGACCTACAGGTGCACCATAGAGAGGATCCTAACCTCCTACAGGTGTTCCATAGAGAGGATACTGACCTTCTACAGGTGAACCATAGAGAGCATCCTGACCTTCTACAGGTGCACCATAAAGAGGATCCTGACCTACAGGTGCACCATAGAGAGGATCCTGACCTTCTACAGGTGCTCCATAGAGAGGATCCTGACCTTCTACAGGTGCTCCATAGAGAGGATCCTGACCTTCTACAGGTGCTCCATAGAGAGGATCCTGACCTTCTACTGGTGCTCCATAGAGAGGATCCTGACCTACAGGTGCTCCATAGAGAGGATCCTGACCTACAGGTGCACCATAGAGAGGATCCTAACCTCCTACAGGTGTTCCATAGAGAGGATACTGACCTTCTACAGGTGCTCCATAGAGAGCATCCTGACCTTCTACAGGTGCACCATAGAGAGGATCCTGACCTACAGGTGCACCATAGAGAGGATCCTAACCTCCTACAGGTGCTCCATAGAGAGGATACTGACCTTCTACAGGTGCTCCATAGAGAGCATCCTGACCTTCTACAGGTGCTCCATAGAGAGGATCCTGACCTTCTACTGGTGCTCCATAGAGAGGATCCTGACCTACAGGTGCACCATAGAGAGCATCCTGACCTTCTACAGGTGCACCATAGAGAGGATCCTGACCTTCTACAGGTGCTCCATAGAGAGGATCCTGACCTTCTACAGGTGCACCATAGAGAGGATCCTGACCTTCTACAAGTGCACCATAGAGAGCATCCTGGCCTTCTACAGGTGCACCATAGAGAGGATCCTGTCTGGCTGCATCATGGCCTGGTACGGAAGCTGCACCGCCCTCAACCGTAATGCTTTACAGAGGGTGGTGAAAACTTCACAGAACATCACCAGGACGGAGCTGCCATCCATGGAGGACCTCTACTCTCAGCGGCTCAGGAAGAAAGCCCTCAGGATTATCAAAGACCCCCATCACCCCAGCAGCAAACTGGTCTGTCTGCTGCCATCTGGCAGAACCGCAGCATCCAGACTAAAACCACTAGACTCAGAGATAGTTTCATCCCAAAGGCCATAGGACTATTAACTCCTGAGCTCTGTAAATAGCCTCGATAAAGCATTAAGCTATTTGTCATCTTACAATGTATGTATCTAAATAGTTATCACTGTAATAAACAGTACTTAATTTAATTTTACTGTACAGTATTGCATTTTAAATTATGTTCTTGTATACATATTATTCTATTTACATGTGTATAGAGTCCTGCATTCAATTGGTCACTTACAACCAGGGTTGGGTTGTAACGGAATACATGTAACGGCGTTACGTAATCAGAATACAAAAATCAAGTAACTGTATTCAGCTCGCGTTACATTTGAAAAACGAGTAATCTGATTACAGTTACTTTCGTAAACCTGAAGTGAATACATTTTGGATTACTTATTGGAATTATTTGTGGAAAGATTTCCTCTCAACATTTAATATTCAAGTAGTAACAGCCGAATCATCACAGCCCACAAAACCTATTACCGCCGCAGATGGACCAAAAAAGCGTTTGAAAAAAAAATCGCGGGTCCGCTTGCTCAGTGAAACAATAACAACGAAACATGGAGGAACACAAATCTGCGTTTAAATCGCGTGTGTGCAGGGGCACCGTAAGGGGGTGAAAAGTTAGGACGATTCTAAGGGCCCGTGACTGACGGGGGCCCCAAAATATTTAGAACATTAAGAAAAAAATATATAAGTAACCTTTCATCAATCCTCAATAATTAACATTAATAGAACGTTATATTGATAAAGTACTCACTAAACTTACGATTCATTTAACTTATTTTCTTCCAAAAGTTAATTATCCAAAGCCTCTGTACACCCCCTTCTATTTACATGTAATGGTTTGGTCCTGCCTCCAAACGCGGTTCGGGCACTGGCACTTGCAGAGAGTGAAAGCATATGAGGAGGGATGCTAGTACTTAGCCTACGTACTGTGTTGTTGTACCATGTCTCAACGACTCAAAAGGTCAGGCTCTAAGAAAAGAAGAGAAAGGAGAGAAAGACTAGAGAGAGGGACTAAAGGGCGACAGCATGTCACCCAGTTTTTCACAAGAAAAGGTGTGGTCTATGAGTGGTGGAAATTAGTCTGTTAGCTAATGTTTTTTTTTACTAAGCTGACATTAAGTACAGACAATTCAGAGGTTTTTAATTTCACTGCTCTTTTAGCTGACATTTAAAGGTGGGGTAGGTGGGGTAATTCACTTCAGAAAAACCTTTTTGTTATATTCCATGGAATGCTCTTAACATCCCGATAGCAATGAATATATTGAATGCTTTGACAATAAATACATACAAAAATGTCATCTGTGGAAGCCGTGGCGCTGTAAAAAGCACGAGCAATCATCTGAGACGGCCCGGCTAAAATATTTGGATGGCCTACCTGCCTGTCAGCCTTCCAACTGTGCACAAATCTCGTGCCCTCATTGGTCATGTGCGCGTTTGTGTGTGTTGGAGGAGGGGCTCTGTAAGGAAGTGGCAGATTTTTTCTTTGGTTGTGTACTTTCAGATTCTAGCGCACTTGAGCTGGTTTCTCCATAAATAAATAAATGCAGGCACATTTTTAGCGCCTATTCATACTAAATCAGTTGTCCCCCCCCCCCCTGGTGCCAGGACCAACAGATCCATCTCTAGGCTCAGCAGCCCTGTCCCCCCATAAGGCTGAACCTGAACCAGCTTTTCTCCCAACTGAAGGAGGTGAGCAGCATTGTGTTGATTAACATGCCGCTTAACATATTTGAAGGGAGACTGGAATACAAAAAAAAAATATATATATATATATCAAAACAAAAGGCTAACATCTAATTTTAATTATACATTTCAAACACAGTATTTTCCCACATAGCCAATGATCTACATACAACAAAAAACTGCTTTTAGTCTATTTGGATGATGGACAGTTTGAAGCGTTGAGTGATCAGTCTGTATTAGGTAAACAAAATGTTAATCACCGATATGTTGGTATTAATACTAATGTTATTATATTAAAGCAGGGGTGGGGAACCTCCGGCCCCCGGTCCGTATACGGACCGCTAGACCATTTTGTACGTCCCTCGAAGTAATTTATAAACAAAGTGGCCTGTGCCTGGTGGTGGGGCCCAATGTGATATATTTTCATGGGGCCCAAAATCCCTGGCGGCGCCCCTGCGTGTGTGTATATATAGGTGTGTGTGGTTAAAACACATCAGCCTGCGGTCGCTCTTTAGCCTTACTAATGATTATTTCTGAAGGTATACACAGTGAAGGCGGTGCGTGCTCGGCGCGAGTTAACCCTCCCGCTGCCTCCTGGTGCTGCACAGATTTCATGAAGTGAAGGAGGTTTTCCTTCTATAAAACAGCTGTAGACAGAAAATACTGTCACGGACATGAATTCATAGATCAAGGCAGACTGGTGCACTCTCTCCTGTTTTGCCGATCCGGTGCTTAAACAAATATAGCTCTACACCCCTGGCCGAAATGTCCTTAAAATGAATTCCGAGTTCGACATTTTAATTCATATCCTGCCAACACTGACAGGACAGAAGGCGACACACTCGTTCTAAGCCATGTCCTCACATCCCAAGCTGCATCCCCAAAACGTATATTATGTTGTTACATCGTTTCAGATTCAGTTGTGCTCTTGATACGTAGGCTACGCCATTAAAACAGTAAAAACACGTTCAGTTTCCTTTTGCTTTTTTGTGTCTCCTGTTCACCAAAACATACCCAGGAAAAAGAAAGTAATCCAAAAGTAATCTAAAAGTAATCTGATTCCGTTTTCTTCTTTTTTAAGGCACGTAACTGTAACTGTATTCGGATTATTTTCAGAGCCATGTAATCAGGGGCGCCGTAAGGGGGTGAAAAGTTAGGACGATTCTAAGGGCCTGTGACTGACAGGTGCCCCAAAATGTTCAGAACATTAAAATGTAAGTAACCTATCATCAATCCTCAATAATTAACATTAATAGAACGTTATATTGATAAAGTACTCACTAAATGTACGATTCATTTAACTTATTTTCTTCCAAAAGTTAATTACCCAAAGCCTCTGTACACACCCTTCTATTTACATGTAATGGTTTGGTCCTGCCTCCAAACGCGGAGCGGCATCAGCATTTGCAGAGAGTGAAAGCATGTGAGGACTCGGAGGGATGCTAGTACTTAGCCTACGTACGTTTGTTGTACCATGTCTCAACGACTCAAAAAGTCAGGCTCTAAGAAAAGAAGAGAAAGGAGAGAAAGACAAGAGAGAGGGACTAAAGGGCGATAGCATGTCACCCAGTTTTTCACAAGAAAAGGTGTGGTCTATGAGTGGTGGAAATTAGTCTGTTTGCTAATGTTTTTTTTTTACTAAGCTGACATTAAGTAGGCTACTGTTAATATCTTTACAGACAATTCAGAGGTTTTTCATTTCACTGCTCTTTTAGCTGACATTTAAAGGTATGGTAGGTAATTCACTTCAGAAACACTTTTTGTTATATTCCATGGAATGCTCTTAACATCCCGATAGCAATGAATATATTGAATGCTTTGACAATAAATACATACAAAAATGTCATCTGTGGAAGCCGTGGCGCTGTAAAAAGCACGACCAATCATCTGAGCCGACTCGGCTAAAATAATTGGATGGCCTACCTGCCTGTCAGCCTTCCAACTGTGCACACATCTCGTGCCCTCATTGGTCATGTGCGCGTTTGTGTGTGTTGGAGGAGGGGCTCTGTAAGGAAGTCTGAAGGAAGGGGCAGATTTGTTTTGGTTGTGTACTTTCAGATTCTAGCACACTCGAGCTGGTTTCTCCATTCTATACCTTTAATAAATGCAGGCACATTTTTAGCACCTATTCATACTAAATCAGTTGTCCCTCCCCCTGGTGCCAGGACCAACAGATCCATCTCTAGGCTCAGCAGTCCTGTACCTCCATAATGCTGAACCTGAACCAGCTTTTCTCCCAACTGAAGGAGGTGAGCCGCATTGTGTTGATTGTCATGCCGCTTAACATATTTGAAGGGAGACTGGACTACAAAAATATATATATATAAAAAAAGCTAACATCTAATTTTAATTATACATTTCAAACACAGTATTTTCCCACATAGCCAATGATCTACATAAAACAAAAAACTGCTTTTAGGCTGCGGCCACACAAGGACGAATTCGGTCGTTTGCGTTACTGTTTAGTGTCATATAGACCGTTCGGCCACACGAGGACGACCGAATACGGCACTAAACGACTGAGGAAACGATAACGGGTCCCAAGGTGGATAGAAAGGCATACGCAACTCTCTGGGGGGTCAAACGGTTCCGTGTGTGCGCCCTATCCGAACATTTTCAGATCACTGATAGTGATTGCGCAATAGCCCCGCCTCTCCCCACCTCTTCTGCTCACCTCCGCTTACCCCGCGCCATTGCTGAAGTGTTTTGCCACCAACAACAACAACAATGGCGGATCGCAGAGTTGCTATCGTGCTCCGGACGCTATTGACCATGCTACAGTTGTTTGTGCAACATCTACAGCAATAATGATGAGGCAATAGCCCCGCCTCTCCCCACCTCTGCTGCTCACCCCCGCGACAAAGTAAACTGCGTCAAGTAAACTGCACCCTGAATTCAGATTATTTATCTTTCTCTCGATATGGACCTAAACGCGAGTGAAATCTAATCTGACAGGACGGAGACACGCAGCTCTGCTCACCTGCAGCTCCTCCCGCTGCAGCAAAACACACACTTCAAGTCAGATCATCACCATTAGCTATTTTAATTACCTCTCAAACTCCCTAAACTAGTTATAAATATGTTTATTTTTACTGTCGGCCGGGTCACTCATTACTGGATCAGCTGCTGCATGAGACAGACACTGATGCTGTCTGAAGAGAGGGAGGAAAAAGAGAGGCTCCGTGTATTTTATTATTATATTATATAGAGTCGTTATTCATTTGTTTTAAAGCTCAATAAATAACAAAGAAGACCTTTGACCGGCACTTTTATCATTTTGTCCGGAAGATTTAAACTTTAATACACGTTGACTGGCGAAAAACTCTGCCCGGTTCCCTCGGCCCCCACCGCGGAGAATAAACAGAAGGGCAACCATGACAACCATGCTTCTTCGCTGCTTTTGTGGAGGAAGTTACAGCGCCACGTACAGGCTCCTGCATATGTACTGCAGCTTCTCCAGCGGTTGGAGCTAAACGGAGCGTCTCGTGTGGGCAGACACTATCCGGATAACTATTGCGTGTGGACGGAAGCTTGTTTGCGATTGCGTTTGCGTTAATCCTATGTGTTTAGCCGTTTTCGTCCTCGTCCTCGTGTGGCCGCAGCCTTAGGCAGCCTTAGGCAGCCTTAGTCTATTTGGATGATGGACAGTTTGAAGCGTTGAGTGATCAGTCTGTAAACAAAATGTTAATCACCAACATTTTGGTTATGATATTAATACTAATTTTATTATATTAAAGCAGGGGTGGGGAACCTCCGGCCCCCGGGCCGTATACGGACCGCTAGACCATTTGGTACGGCCCTCGAGGTAATTTATAAACAAAGTGGCCTGTGCCTGGTGGTGGGGCCCAATGTGATATATTTTCATGGGGCCCAAAATCCCTGGCGGCGCCCCTGCATGTAATCAGTAATCAGTAACTGATTACATTTACAAAGTAACCCTCCCAACCCTGCTTACAACTCTCTCTGCAGTATTTGGCTGATTGTCACTATTTACTTTCCTGACATCTAGTTAACTTCAGCTTTATCTGCATTACTTGCAGATTGGTCTGCAACATGCACTGTTCTATTCTACTCTTCTTCTTTTTATTTTCCTTTTTTTGTATTTAGTTTTAATGTTTTATGTCTTATATAACTATGTTGCATTGGAGGAGCTTGGGATTTAAGATTGCCATTCCTACACTGTATAGGTTGAGTGCATATGACTTTAATATGAATCTTTTGATTGAGCAGAGGTCTAATGGACCGGCTCTCCTGATCTCCTGGGGAAAGAGAACATGCTTCAGTGGATTCATGCTTTACTAACAGTTCTGCTTCATGGGACAGTGTCAGTGTCTTGTTGGAGAAATGCTCTGAAGTTCTTGATCCTTTTACCTCTGGGGAAATGGAATGCCTGCCAGAAGTGTGACTTAAATGATGTCTTTGTCTTATTTTGTCCCCCAAATTCAGTCCCTTTCGTTGACAACACATTTTACAGATGAATATTACTCTGAAATGCTGAAGTGAAAATCAATATTATTGATTCTTGCAAATGAACTTAAACACAACAGGAAAGACGCTTAATGAATTATGAGATATGTCCTGTCAGTACTTTAATGTTATTTTAAGTGTTTCGACACTGTACTCTGGACATTGAATACAACATGAAACACTGGGCTCTACAAACCATTTAAAGGGCCCATGTCATGCTTCTCCGGTTATTACCCGTCCACTTGTGTGTTATGTAGCTTTTTCTGCATGTAAACGGTCTGCAGCGTCACAAACCCTCAAAGTACACCCTGTAGCGATTAAAACTCTAACACAGAAAAGACCTGTCCATGCTGCCCCAGAACGCCTCGTTGGAGATTTCTCTTTTTCCATTGTTTGCTTCCTGGGTTCTGTGACATGTGAACACCCAAATCAACAACAAACGACCGGATTGGCCCAAATGGACCAATCCGCGGAGCACCTCCCACACCAGGATCCCTTGGCTAACTAACAGGGAGTCCCCATTGACTTGCATAGAGCTCCCTGAACGCTGGTAATAGACGAGTTGGGATGGAGACCCATGCTCACAACGTTATTGTAAGGATGTGCAGTTTTCCCTTCTTCTGCTTCTCTTTTTGTTTCATGTTTGTTTGTAGCTGTCTGTCTTCCTGGCTGGGCGTGGCTGACCTACTGTCAGTTCCCGTCAATTCACCTCCGCAGCTGCTACTCATCTTCCTGATTATCTACTCACCCACACCTGCTTAAGTACCCGGCTTCCTCATCCAGTATTCACCAGTTCATCGTGAAAGATACACTGGTAACACGTAGTGATTTCTAGAAAACTAAACCTAGTTTCCAAGTCAAAGTTTTATACTAAAGCCTGTGTTTCTCTGCCCAGAATCCGTCAACTACTCTGCCTGCCACGTCCAGCCAACACCACCTCGTCAGTGAACCTCGGATTATCATCACTACCAGCTCCAGCCTGCTCACTCTATTCAACTCTGATTCCCCGGCTCATCTCACCCGTGTTCCGCTGCGAATCTCCGAACCCCGGCTCCAGCCTGCTCTCTCCGACATCCTCCGGATCATCAACTACGGACCTCCACTCTCCCCCCCCTAGTAATTCCCAGATCCGGATTAGTAATGCCCCAGCAGTATGGTGTGAGTCAGAGATGGGGACTCGAGTCTGCGACTCGGACTCGAGTCGCACTTAAGTCGCACACACAGAGACTTCAGACTTGACTTGGACTCGTGACCAAAAGACTTCAGACTCGACTTGGACTCGTGTGTTGGGACTCGTGAACAATCATTGTGTTTTCTATTTTTGGCGTATTAAAGGTGGGGTAGGTACATTTGAGAGAAACCGGCTCGAGATCGCTAGAATTTGAAAATACACAACCGGAGATAATCTGCTAGAGGCTGCTACTTCCTTATTTTTATTTTTATTTTTTATTTATCCTTTATTTATCCAGGAATGTCCCATTGAGATACAAGATCTCTTCTTCCAGGGAGTCCTGACCTGACTTATAGAGCCCGCCTCCTCCAACACACACGAACGCGCACATGACCAATGAGGGCACGAGATCAGTTTGTGCCCAGATGGAAGGCTGACAGGCAGGTAGGCCATCCAGTTACTTTAGCCGGGCTCATTACGCAGACGTGCGCGCCTCTGTTACTACCTCGTAGTAACACAATGGCGACCGGCGGCACACCTGCGGCTGTACCGCTTGTAATTAGGTTCAACTACAAAAACTTCGAACAAAACGCCGGCGGCACCAACAAAAAGAGCGCACACTGCAAAGTCTGCAATATTAAAATCAAGGATGCTGGCGCAACAACGTCGAATTTCATCAGGCACTTGAAAACTCACCCGGAGAGGTCAGTCACATTAACGCATGTGGACGGTTAGCAAACATGTTTAGCTCAGCATCAGCTATGTAATGTTAACTGATTTCTGATTCTGAAGTGTTATGCTTATAAGTTGTTTGCATTTAGCTAAAGTGTGATGTTTTCCCTCATATTGCATTGCAATAGCCTGTTTAAAGTGATCATATAACAAACAACTAATCAGTACTGATACTGTATGCTAATAGATATAGGAGTGATAATAACACAGTAAATGCTTTGAATTTCTTAGATATAGCTGTGCAGTATTCTTAACAGACTGGATAGCAGCAGACAATAGAAGGCTTATTACAACTAGAAGAGACATGAGACTTTTATTTTTTTAGAGACTTGAGACTTGACTTGGACTCGTGACCAAAGACTTGAGACTTGATCAAGTCTCACCCTACAAAGACTTGAGACTTGACTTGGACTCGTGACCAAAGACTTGAGACTTGATCAAGTCTCACCCCACAAAGACTTGAGACTTGACTTGGACAATTTAAATCTATTCTAGTAGACCTCAACTATGGAATTATGATCAGTGGAAATGGCCATGACATGGGACCTTCAAGAAATGTGTTTATTTACTGTTAGCATAAAGATGTACAGTGTTTCCCCTAGGTTTACTGCTTTGGGGGGGGGGGTGCTGCCTGAGCGGGGGAAATTGGGATATATATTTTTTAAATCCTCAGGAGCAGAGAGAGGATCTGTGGACTATAGTTATTGATTAATGCATCAGTGTTTCTTAGGGTCAAAAACACTAACACTAACTCACAATTTAAAATTAAAGCGTTTAGTTTATTTAATAAAAGAGCATATGTTCAATGTGAAAAGTGACAGTAGATATAGATTAGTGATATATATATATATATATATATATATATTTTTTTAAACACCTTGAATTTCAGGGGGGGGTGCGGGGCTCCGTTGGCGGGGCGCATCGCCCCTCCAAGACATTGGTAGGGGAAACACTGATATATAAGGCCTCATTTGTTACAGCATTCAAATAAGAAAATCACTGGAATTTTATTAAAATGTGCACATGGTATCAAGTGATGGTGAAAGACAGACAAATGATTAAATTAAATGCATCTGCTCAAAATCCTGTTTAGGAGAGATCCTTCTCCACTGCCGGGTACACAGAGCAGGACAGGGACATGTCCACACTCCTCAAAGTTTGATACTGTATGAATTACATTTCCTCAGTTACACAGTCTATGCTGTAATATTTTGTGTCAAATTATTGATTAATTTAGTAGGTAGTCGGCCATTATCCCTCTCACAGTAGATTGCATGTGGTTGTTAGCGTATGAACTGAACAGAACGCTAACCAGAGGAGAAATGACAGCCTAGATACCTACCCAAGTTAAATGTTAAATGTTATATTCCTGCACCGTGGACCCAGTCTGGCCAGTGATGTCCCACTGTGGTGTCTCTCTATCATGCTCAAAGTTATCAAGTTCAAGCTCCATAGTTTGGTGAAGCGTCAATGGGCCAGAGAAGAACTGGGTCATGAGCCGCTTTAATGCTTCAATGTTTTCTGTCACTGCTCCCAGAGGCGAAAGAGCACGTTGCTGCTCATAACACCAACTATTGATTGGCTTGGATAACTGATTTCCACAGAGGAACGGCAGCAAAGGGCACTGAGGCCAGGCTGGCTTTTCTCCAACTTCAACAACAAGAAGTGCTCTGAGGAACCAGGACACATGTTGGTTGAATATAGCTTAAGGTTCAACTGAGATTTCGAGTCTTTTCACTTTTGTGAAAGCAAATATCATTATAACAACATGAAATCAATAATCATTAAACCTTTGATAGGGAAATACATCAGATGACTTACAACTAGGAGGACCTGTAGCTAGGAGACACTTTGTTAACGTTAATGTTACACGGAGAATGGGTGGGGTCTGTGTTTTTCCTTAAAAAAATGTAAACAGCTAACCTAGAACTGATATACAAGCTGAAGTTATAAGTCACACACACACAAACGTTTTCACAGTGCTATCTCTCACCAATATCTCCTCCAGACGGCCTATATTTGTTTTTTAGAATTATCAGATGAAGAGGAAAACATTAGTGTAATTGTGTGTATACAGTATGGGGGGCGGCTGTGGATCAGGGGGCTAAACATATCAATTGGAGAGTCGGTGGTTCAGGCCTCAGCACCTGCAGTCAACATGTCAAAGTGTCCTTGAGCAAGACCCTGAGCCCTATATTGCCCCTGTACGGTGTAAAGATGCTTTGTAAGTGGCTTGATAAAAGCTTCTTGTAATGTAATGTAACATACTGTAATGAAATGTAATGCACTGTAATATATTGTTATGTAATATACTATTATGTAACGTAATGTAATGTACTATAATATAATTGAAATATACTGTAATATAATGTAATGTAGTGTAATATAATGTAATGTATTGTACTGTACTCTGCTGTAATCTAAATATGTGTCCCCGGTGTGTCAGGGAACTCACGCAGCGTCAGAAAATAAAACCCTCTCTCTCTTCCTCCGTACAAAAATCTCTAAAAACCGGGGTACAATGGAGCGGATCCAGATTTGCGTCCGATATGACGCAATATCAGCAATGTGGACCCACAGCCCTATCAGAAAGTTGCTATCAGAAACAATGCCCGACTGTTTTGGACGTAATAATGGTCTTTGTTTACATTAGCAAGCATGCTAACACTCAGAGATAATGCAGTACTGGAGAGAGCACATGTGTATAACAGCAGGAAATAAAAAAAGGAACTGACCTTGTGGTCCGCAAGAGAAAAAGCATTTGAGCTCCATACTGTTTCAGAAATAATCCTTCATGTGGTTTGGAACATGATATGACATTTAGTCACGGCAGCATTGAGCTGAATCTGCCATTAGCTCCACCTCCTCTTTTTTTTTTGTTCAAGCTAAGGACCCCAAATCCGCAGTTTCTCTAATGGCGCGTTTCCACTGCAGCGGGTAGCTCGCTTTAAGCGTGCCGAGTCGTGCGGGGGCCCGTTTTTGGTTGTGTTTCCACTTGGCCTAGTACCGGCTAGCGGGTCCTAATTCACAGTTTTTCTGGCCCCATCAAATCGTGGTTCTAGGGCCAGGAACAACCAGGCTGAGTCGGGCTGAGTATGCTAAACTAGAGAGGAGAATCGCCTGGCAAGGGGGGGCTACAACTACAACAAGATGAACATATCCGTGATTTAATTGTAATACACATTTCAAAATGATGCCGACAGTAACAACATACTGATACCGGTTAGTGAATACCATGAATTAATGCTTTGACAAGTCTGCAGAAAGACGGCAGGCGAAAAACCCTTTTAAAATGCGTGTTTTCTAAATGGAGCTTGGCTAAGCTAACGTTGTAAATGCTCCGACCATCCACACTCACAACAACGGCCTATACAGACATAAATAAACCAGCGACTGTATTCACCATGACACAGGCAGTCTGTGGTTTGTACTTGTTTAACTTTTGTCTAGTTTCTGAACAGATATGAAGAGCTGTGAGCTCTGAGTGCTAAGAGCTAACGGCTGTTTTTCTGGGGCGCTCATTGAAGATGACGTCACGGCTCCGCCTACATTACTATAGTAACTACCCCAGTTCCTAAACTGTAATGGAAGCACAGCATTAAAGTGAGCCGGGCCTAATAAGGCCTAACCGAGGCCGAGCGAGGCCTGCAGTGGAAACGCGCCATAACAGGGCTAAAACAGAGGGGTATGAGCAACCCAGTCTCACGGCATTTCGTGTTCACCAACACGATTTTTAATCTATTAATTCGTGTTCACCAACACGATTTGCCCCCTTTTTTTCGTGTTGCACAGCACGATTTTAAAAAGCAATGTATTTCTACTGCCTGCCAGCACGTCTTTTTCTCCGGTCGGGTCGTGGGAGACCTGAAGCTGTGTGGTTCATAAAACCATGTTCTTACTCAATATCAAGCCACAGTTATTGCTTTTATTTTAAATCGTATAATTTCGGACTTTTGTTGCCGTCTGTGAGGAAAATAAATGGGGCTCAGAGCCTCAGGATACTGAAATCTGTATTTTTAAATATTTTTCCTTCTAATTTGTTATTCTTTTCAAATAACACACTGTTATTTACTCACCAATAAACACACAATTATCCTTGCTTTTATTTATTGGTTTAATTCCATAATCTCGGGCTTTTTTGGTGTCCGTCAGGAACTGAATTTCAAAATAAAAAGAACCGGAAATAGACAGGCCTATAAGGACATTTCGAGCATCATTGCGATTGTCAACATTTCTGAGTTTAGGATGGCCGAAAGACACTACACTACCCATAATCCCCAGCTATCGTTTAGGACTACAGTCCCGTAAGGTTACGCAGAGCGTCAAACAGCTGTGTGAAATGGAACGAAACCACGCCAGACTATCCAAAACTGGAATCGAACACCCCCCCAGAACTACAACATGCTGGCTATTGTGTTTCGCAAAATGTTCTATGGGACGTCTCTACTGAACGTTTTCGTTTTTCCCACAATAGAAGTTGCCAGTATTAAACACATTGGTGTTATCAATGTAAAACATATAATTAATAAATGGGTGAGAAAATCGCTTGTGTCCCATAATGCGCAGCATTAATATATACCGACATGACAGCTCATTGATACTTTGTAATTATACTCCACTACAATTCAGAGGTTAACCTGATATTTTTACTCCCACTGCATTTATTTGAGTTACTTTGCAGATTCTGATTAATGATGTGAAATATAAACAACCCTTAAAGCAGACTTTAGTTTACACCTGAGTAACATTCAGGTAAGGTGATTGTCAAGTGCCAACAATCAGGAGAGATATTTGATAGTTGGTGGCTTGAGAAGACTAAACATGTATCTGCAATTGACATGAATGGAAACGAGTAATAAGTATATTCATTACTCGTTATTCTCTACTAATAGTTAATTAAAGACTGTATATTATGGCTATTTTGCACATCCCTTTTCAAGATTTTCAAAGGTTTATTGACATATCATACACAACTACGGTGTAGTTATGCAATGAATGAAAAACTTGGGTCACAGGTTCCTCAACAGTGCATTACAAGACATCTATCAATATGTGTGTACCTCCACCATTAAACTGTCATATTCTGCACATTTCTTATTCTATCTACATACATAAGAGTATAATTAATGTGTATAATATCAGTTAAAATAAGTGCTTCAACATTGTTAACATTGCAGGAAAGCAATATATTAGACGTTAAGTACTTTGTCAGGCTTAATATTTATCTGTAGATAGATACCCCCAAAGACCTTAATCTGTTATTTAATGTTTAAATAAAGGTTAATCCGTTTTTCTGTTTTGCACCTCCTCCTATTAATATCTGTGTACATCCTGCACTAAACTGTTTTATTGTAGAGATCACTTATAGTATCTTCTTGATTTTTATATTCTATATTTCTATATTTACTTTCCCCCTATGAAAGTATGTACTCTTAATATTTTTTAATCAAATATAACCACTAGGAGGTGCACACAAGGTGCACACAGCCATAATAACTTTGTATTATTAGTGTGTATGTACAACATCTGAAGATGTATAGTTTTATGCATGCTTTCACATCACAGCATATTGCTATACTATTTCAGACTCAGTATTTACATTCAAAGAAAATCAGTAATATCTTTAAAAACTACAGTCCTTTTCTATCAGCTGTGGCACCGTTATGGTGTAAATATAACCTATCTGTGAATTAGATCAAATGTAAAAGTCAGCCGAATTAGTGTTTGATACTGCAAGGAGACGTATTGTGTGAAGAGAAATTGAAGATGTTGTTTTAATTGTTGATATATTTATGATCCCACGTCAAGTATTCAGTTTCGGCGGCATGTCTTCAGTTTTTCCAAAGGTCTTCTCATCAGGGCTCTCCTAAATAAAGAACTACGGCAGATCTGTAATATGTAATGCAGCCGAACCGTGTATTACAATGCCGTTATGTGATTGACTTTCAAAGAGAAAAGCATAGAGCACTCGGAATTAAGTATTATTTTATTCTTTTAAAATGTTTTCCGGATTTCATATAATATAAACACCAAATCCCAGTATGCATTGCGGCTAACACATCCAATCAGCGAGCTTAAAACCATAGCTGAGGATCTTGGATAATCGCTCGAAATGCCTACGTCTGTTTCCGGTTATATTTATTTTGAAATTCAGTTCCTGACGGACGCCGAAAAAGCCTGAGATTATGGAATTAAACCAATAAATAAAAGCAAGGATAATTGTGTGTTATTGGTGAGTAAATAACAGTGTGTTATTTTGAAAAGAATAACAAATTAGAAGGAAAAAAAGATTTAAAAAATACAGATTTCAGTATCCTGAGGCTCTGAGCCCCATTTACAAAAGTCCGAAATTATACGATTTAAAATAAAAGCAATAATTGTGGCTTGATATTGAGTAAGAACATGTTTTTATGAACCACACAGCTTCCGGTCTTCCTCGACCCGACCGGAGAAAAAGACGTGCTGTAGGCAGTAGAAATACATTGCTTTTAAAATCGTGCTGTGCAACACGAAAAAAAGGGGCAAATCGTGTTGGTGAACACGAATCAATAGATTAAAAATCGTGTTGGTGAACACGAATCAATAGATTAAAAATCGTGTTGGTGAACACGAAATGCCGTGAGACTGGGTTGGTATGAGGGATGTCTAAAATGCATGATCTGTTTGGTATTTTGAGCAAAACACATCATATACATGTTTTTTATATATTTGTATATATCTGAGACCCATACTATATGCCTAAAAATAGCATCATAGGAGACCTTTAATGTTTCCTTTTTCAACAGCAACATTGTCAGTGGTTATTGTACTTAGAGGTTATCTTGATAATGTTTTGCAGTAAATTGTAAATGAAGGCTTTGACTGTAGCTATGGATCCTCATTTTACATTCAGGCTGTTTATGAGGAACAGACCGTCTCACTGATACTTCTAAGTAGTTTAGAAGTGCCTTTATCAGAAACAGACCAGCCAATCAGAATCAAATATCCCCAAGACCATGGTAATGATACACAAACGTTTAGAGTCTGACAACACTGGACCATCACAACAATTCTCAGAAATGAACAGATGCAAAGGAGATTGTGTTTGCAAAATGAACCACTATTTTTTCGAGATTGGTGGAATAATATAAAATACTGTATAGTGTTATAACTTGTTACTGTTTTCTCTAAGCCCCTTGTTATTGAATCACAACTCGTCCTGTGAGGAAGGTAAACATGATCGCTGCCGCCTCAGCACACTGCTCTGAGATCTTTGGGAGAGACCGTCTGTCGATGGCAGCACAGATGAAGATGCTCGGGTCTCTGCATACCAGCTGTTGCTGAGAGGCAGCGAGCAGGACGAGCTCTGCCTGAGGACCATGGGGAACATCTGTGCTTAGCTGCTGGCACAAACGTGCCCTGCCAGGTAAAAAATAGCCAGAGTCCAAACACTTCCTGCTGCTTTTTATAGGCAAGCAGTCAGCAGACTGATCTGTAATCTGCTTTGTTAAATCTACTTGGAATAAAGGCAATTATATTGTCCAGTTTGTTAGTGATTTTATTTATTCTTCAGTAGAACTTTTAGTGGCTGTCACTAGTGCTCCACAACATGCATATATGCAAGGATATAGGATTTTAATTGTATTGATTGTGTCATAGTTTTGTCCATCATTTCTATTAGTCATAACGGTAAGCATGGTGATATCATCAAAAGAAGTCAAACACTCGTGACATCTTCCTCTCTCAACTTGATTTGGCAGAGGAAATGAAGGCAAGCAGTTCCACTGTGAGCTACTGTTCTTTACTGTAGCTGTTCTCCAGTGTTTCTGCTGCAGTGGGGTTTATTAGCCATATCTCAGTTTGGTTTACAAGTGGTTAAAAAAATCCAGTCAACATTGGCTTATTGTTATTAATGTAACCATTTCGGTTCTCATGTTGGCTTTTCAAATGTAGCTTTCAAAACACCATTCAAACGGTACTCACCGGACTGTTTTTTGGTTCAGGAATATTAGATTTGTTTGCCAGTAGATTTGGTTTGCAGTAAAAAATCAAAGTATCCAATCGTGACAAAAATCAATTTGAACTTGCTTACAAAGAATAATCATGTCCTCTATAAAGGGAGCATCTGACATCTGACTTCAACAAGTCCATCCAAGTGCTTGTCCAAGCATGTCCCTGTCATAGTATTCCTTGAGACGGAGCACAGACTCCTCTGTCCAGTCTTCTGTCTGTGCTTTTCTCTGTCATCAAACGGTTATGATTCCACAGAGCCCAGTGGGGATGACGTCCCTGACCCATAGCAAAAAGACACTGTTGTTATCCCACCTGGTCTTTGAGAGGGAGACATTCATTTATCCCATTCAAATTGGTTCCTGCATCAGGTATATCTGAGTTGTTGCACTGCTTCAGAGAAAGTATTGGTAGAGACCACATTTGCCACAGGTGGATGTACACTATTATAAAAAGTTGCGGAAACTTGCCAGGTAGATATAAGAGACGCAACAACACCGATTACTGTTTGAAATGTTGTGCACATGTGCAAAGGCTTTTTCTGTCAGTTACAGAGCTTGTATATTGTTTGTTGACATAAAAACGTACCTCGCCACCCTGAGCTTTTATCATCACGCCAGCGTTTGATTCCAAACCAAAAGAAGCTGCAATAATATATAAAACCCTAAATCAACAGGCCCATGTCCTGCTGCCTTCAGTGAGCCATGCAGCCTTTGAAGCACTTCTGAAGACCAACACCTCCCTGGAGTACCTCCACTTTGTTCCTGAAGGATAGAGGGCAGAAGATCTGTTCCATCAGGCGCCGTCTGACACCGCCTCTTTAAGTCATGTTGGTCCTTAAAACACACTGTAATGCCACCAGATATCATCTGGCTGCTGGGCCTTCAGTTGTTATTCCACTATACTTTAAAGAACACTTTTATTCAAAATATCCGTGTATGCTGTAAGATTATGATTTTACTAAATTCAAACTAGACCCAGCTCTAAAGTGTAGGATGTTTCCAGAGAACTGTCTCCTGGCAGAGAATGGAGATCAAGTTTGAGGGTGATGAGATGCTACAAGAGCTTAGAAGCATACGAGCACATTAAACTGCTGCTACACTATTAGCATCACTACACAATAACACTCATTGGCTGTGAAAGATTGAGAACACTTTCCAGCCCCGCAGCGGTTCATCATCACTGGAGCAGCCTGTCCTCGCGTGATGGCAAACAAACAATTTGGCTGCCAGCCTGAGAGAAGCTGCGAAGCCTCACATTATCACATCAAAGCCCGACGGCTGATTCAAGTCCGCCAATGTTTCCAGCGCAGTCAAAGACATTTATTTGAATAAGATTATAAGCTGTTTTTATTTTTAAGAAAAGGTGAATACATTAAGTTGAGTTCAATATAAAACCACCACTACCAGGAGTAGTGTTTTGTTTTTTATTGGATATACAGTAGATCACTACTAATTAGTCCTAATAGAGTACTCTATTTATTACTAATTCATAATGCAGCATTACCTTTTCACAGGCAAGAATAAAGGAAGACATGTTAACAGCAGAGCATGCAGAGATTGTAGACATCATTTGATAGTGGGTCAATTATTAAAAAAGCTCTTTGTCCTACATCTCCCTTAATGCAAATCCAAATGACACAATGTTTCTGTTACATGTTTCAAGACTACAGATCCCATGTTGCTATGCTCCGATGACATCAGTGAGACAGGTCGCTGACTACAGAGAGATCCTTGTCAGGACAAAATAATCATTTAATATTCAAAATGTATTTTAGTCACAATAAATCCAAGCAGACTTTGATATACTGTATATTAGGGCTGTGTGGACAATATCAAAATAGTTAAAACCATTATTCTGGTCAAAAGGAAGTTAAATATTATTCATTGATTTTAGTGCAAACCTTTTTATGGTAATATTTAATATATTATTGCATCTGATGTACTGCATTCGTTTTTAGCCTTCCTTACTCTCGCTCTCTGCATGTCCGAAGGGAGCATGCATTTTGAATGTTAACCCTGTTGATCATGTTTATTTAATTGTGTTAAGACCAAATTGTGGTTATTATTAGCTTCATTGTGAGGCCTACCGTATACAGTATATAGGGTGGCCCTGAAGTGCAAGTCAAAACACCACAGCAGAGCCAGCCGGAGAAGCAATGCTGTGATTGGTTGTTTTGCTGCCAGTCAAGAAATGACGCTTCGTGATTGGTCAGCACCCGACAGCGCCACATATTTCCTGTTTGGTACTATTCAGCTGTTTCTGCGCACATTTTAAACTGAGTTGGAAAGAATGGAAGAAGAAATGGAAATCTTAAAGGTCCCATGTCATGCTTTTCTGGTTATTACCCGTCCCCTTGTGTGTTATGAAGGTTTTTCTGCATGTGAACAGTCTGCAGAGTCAAAACCCTCAAAGTGCACCCTGTAGCGGGTAAAACTCTAAAACAGACCGCGTGACACCGGTCTGAGTCTTCGTACCCCTTGCAGAGAAACCGTTTCGTCAGGGGGTGACTGAACAACGTCCCTGTTCCGAAACCCACATGAGAAGATGATAACATTTTACTTCAAACAACATTTAAAAGAAACTGATGGTTTTGTGTTATGTATACATGTGTTGGTGATTTATTGTTTTGTTTTTTATATATGCTATGCCCGTACCGAATAATTTCGGTACGGGCATAGCATATACACGTGTGTACCGAAGTGTACCGAACGAATATAACGTTAAACATAAAAAATTGAGAACGTGAACAACTTCTTGGAAGTAATCTCAGGTGCTGCGTCGCAGCATTCAGAGTAATTTCCTCACATTGTGTTCAACGCGTCATAGAGCGAGCAAGTCATTTCATTGGACGAGCTGGTCAGAGGGATGCGTTCAAATGTAGTCAGTAATTTGAGGAACTGTCGAAATGGCGAACGCAGATAAAGTTGAGCTCGAAAATCCGCCAGCATCATTAAAGTCTCCGGTTTGGGAACATTTTGGTTTCGCAGTTACGTACAAGGATGAGGGACAGGTGGACCGAACCAAAGCTGTTTGTCGGCATTGTTCAACTAACATTGGTTACGCGGCTGGCAATACATCAAACTTGCACAAGGCATCACCCGAACGTGAATATCACCGGTACCAAAAGACTGAAGTGCAAACCCAACTCCCGCTAGCATTTAGCCTCCACCACTCGCAAAAACTTCAAACCGAGCCAAAGCTATTACAAACAGCAAATATCCTTATGTTGCGGTGTTAGCAAAGCGCTACCTGGCTGTATCTGCTACCTCTGTCCCTGGCGAGAGGGTGTTCTCCACAGCAGGAGACATTGCTAGTGCCAGCAGATCTGCCCTTTCAGCAAGCAATGTGGACAAGTACATTGCAAATACAATGACAAGCAAGTCCTAATGTCACACTGGCTGCTTAGGTACCAGTACAGTACAGTTCAAATACAGATTATTTCAGTTCATCGAAAAGCTGCACCTTAAATGTTCATTTTATTTTATATTTATTTGAGTGAATATTCATAGTTTAATAATAATTAAAAACCCAAAACTAATAGTTTATGTTTTGTGAGTACTAGTACAGTAAAGTTCAAATACAGATTATTTCAGTTCATCGAAATGCTGCACCTTAATGTTTATTTTATTATATTTTGCATTTATTGTGAATACATTATTCACAGTTTAATAATAATTTAAAAAAAATATGTTATGTTTTGTGATAATTTTTTCTGCTGTACCGAAAACGTACCGAACCGAACCGTGACCTAAAAACCGAGGTACGTACCGAACCGAAATGTTTGTGAACCTTTACACCCCTAATCGATAGATTAAATAGCGCAGGCTTTTGTACCGAACCCGGCTAGCTATTAACCGACAGGTCATAGGCAGCTCCCAGGGTGGGGGATATGTGACACACATTTGTAACTGATGACTCAGACCACATGTTAGGAAATAAACAACTTTTATTTCGATCACACTCCCCCCCCAAACCGTCAAGGTCGGCTTTGTTTTTTCGGCGGCTCTTGTGGAGTAGACGCCGAACGGGAGTACCTCACTCCCTTCTTACCCCCCCTCTCTGGTGGGGGCCCGTCGGTGCGGGACGGTGCCCTGGAGGTGCGGGTCGGTGCCCCAGCCGTCGCTGACGGACCATTCTGACGCCTCGGCTGCTGTTGCTGCTGGTGTCCGTCCGTCTGCCGCTGTGGCCGGGTTGGCTGCTGCTGCTGCCGCTGGTATCGCTGCTGCTTCACCGCTGGCTGGAGCCAGCCAACGTGCTGGCGGATGTCCTCCGCCTGCTCCGAAGCCGCCTTCATGGAATCAACCATGGCCAGGAACTGGGGCCCGAACAGCCCGTCCGAGCTGATGGGAGCGTCCAGTAAGACCTTCCTGGCTGGCTCTGTGACCGCTGCCTGCTGCAACCAGAGGTGACGCAGGATCTGTGTCATCCATGCCGTAATCCTCGCCTGGGACACCGCCACGGCTGCGCACAGCGTGAGCGCCGTGCTGGCCGCCTTAGCGATCTCCTCCGACTCCTCTGGAGCCACGGTGGTGCGCCCGGTCAGCCTGGCGGGCGACATACTGGTCCTTGGGGTCGGCCAACATAGGGCGCCGTCCGGCGACAAAGTTGGCCTGTCTTACCCCGAAAAATGCCGTTAAGCTCGGTTCCAGAGCGGGGGTGGTTGGGAAAACCTCATCTGTGAAACCCTCCACCTTGGTGAAGGGGACAAGGGAGGCCACCGGAGCCCTCAAGCTCCTCGGGTTCGCCGCTGCACCTTCCTGATACCGCCTAATGGCAGGGAAGCGCTGCCAGATCGGATCACTCCTGCCCGTCTGCACCCGGGAAAACACCCCCGCCATGTCGTCCAGAGCCACCCTCTCCCGTACTCGTGGAACGGGGAGGCCTCTGCATGCTGCTGCCTTGCCGATTATTTCCGGCAGCTCCAGCATGATGCCTCCCAATGCCGGTAGCGCCGTGGCCACGGAGAAGGGGACCACGTGCTCGACCGTCACCTCTGACTCTCGCTCCGATCCCGTCTCCCCCGTCCGGGGAAGAGGGGGAAGGGGAGAGCCGCATGGCGAGCCCTGGATGGAGGCGGGGAAGGAGTCGTCCGACTCCTGCCCCCCACTCGCCTCCATAAACAGGCTGTCCTGGATGGGCTCCTGCCCACCCCAGACGTCTTCCTCACCCGCAGCAGCTAGAGCGTCCGCCCTTTGCTTCCTGTCGGATGAAGGAAGACGCACACAATGAGGACATGTGACCTGCTGGCTGAGAGCCGCGTCCGCGTGCTCTGGCCCAATAGCGATAGCCTTAGAGGGCGAAGCCATATACGAAATAGAACAGCTACACAACATGTTCTTCAGTTATATTATGTCTCTAGGTTATAAATTGTTTTAGACTGAACAAAGCTGTTTGTGTCACACTGAGATCAAAGATGATTGACATTACTTTATTAAATCAAGTTTTAAAACATGACTATTTTATTTCAACAGGACCCAAAAACACAAGGGGTATAAAATGGTAAATAAATACTGTGATTGAACACAAAAACACCATCTATTATTGACCTTTATAGCAAGTTCAAAACATTATAAATGATACAAAACACCACCTTTTAGTATTAGACAGAAAATAGGTGACGAGACATATTTCTATTTTTTTAGATTAGGCCACTGTGGTGAGAGTAATACATATAGCTTGTATTCCATTTGTTTTGAAGATGTATATTTATACTTTATAAACAAACTGGTTACCCTTTTTTTGAATTAGCATACAGAACATTATGAAAACAAACTTGACTAATGGTCGGCTCATAACCTCAGAACACAGAAGAGGAAAAACTGCATAGATCCTCGTTTCATTTTGAAGGAGCTGCAGACCTAAAGTGTGTAGAACACTTTAATGATTAAAAAGGTCACAATCACATTAATAAAACTGTACTTAGGTTTTAGTTTCACTTTTACAAAACAGAGTTCCACATGTACTTTCTAGCATGTATGGCCATCTCCTCACGAGCCCTATGCTGCTGCTCCCCTGCCAGCTCTGTCTCTCCTTCACTCATCTTCTTCTTAAAATAAGAAGAGATGTCTGTTGACTTTCTCTTCATTTTCTGAAAATTGACATTACACACAGCAGTGATTAATAGTAGCCTACGCATTACACCAGCCCAGCATACCGACATCAGCTAACGTTAGCTTAGCAAGCTAAACTAACGCTGACTAGGATAGCTGCCAAAGTGTGTTTACAGACGAATTATACCTGAAGTCAAGCCAGCCTTTACTAGTCGGAGAGGGAGGGGCTGCAGTATGAGCGTTGGAAGCTCAAATCAAGCGACTCGCTAGCTGTGTATTTGTTGATAAATATCAGATAATCTACTACGCATATGTGACTGGCGAGGCGGTGTGTGTGGTGGGGGGCCATTGGGGGAGCCAACAAATATATCAGGGTGGCCATGGCCCCCCCTGCTGGCGCCACTGTTTGAAGTACACAAAGGCGCGTAGTGACACAAGTGACATTATGCAATTCAGATTTTTGCCGCGCATGCGTACCTGTGTACCAGTTATGTGCACCCCTGGTTATATACATATTAATGCATAAATAATAATAATCCAGTAATTTAATATATGATTATTAAATGAGCCATTAAGCATATCGAGTACTTTTATTAATAAGTATATTTTAAAGGTCTCCTATTATACAATTTGTAGGCATATTGTATGGGTCTCAGATAGGGCTGCCCCCTATTAGTCGGCTAATCACTAGTTGACTAATAAAGCCTTAATCTTAAATAAAATGGGCGGCTGTGGCTCAGTGGCTGGAGTGCTGGGCTTTGAATCAGGGGGTAGCAAGTTCGAGTCCCACTGCAGTCAGCATGTGGTTGTGTCCCTGGGCAAGACACTTCACCCCAAATTGCTCCTGCGGGGATTGTCCACAGTACTGAATGTATGTCAGTCGCTTTGGATAAAAGCGTCAAACAAATGACATGTAATATAATGTAATGTTAATCAAATTTGATCATACACCAATAGGGTGGGTCATACTCAGGTGCTAACATGAATCTGAAGGAAATCCTAACATGGGGGTGTCTAAATTATGTGTTCTTTTATGGGGAATTCAAATATGAGCTTATTTTTCAGATAACTCTAACCTACATCGTTTTGTATTTCTAAATTGGCAATTTTACCCCTTTGAACCTCTATATAAGACAGTAAAAGATATAAGGGAAACAATTTATATTGACAAAGCCAAATCATTTAAAAATATTTATTAACAGGTGAACTGCATATTTATAACTGGATACGATTACAAAGATCAATCTTCTGACTTCTTGAACTTTGCCAGGTTGCACAAGTCCTGCTTTGACTCATTCTTGGACATCATTCTCCTGCTAGTCTCCTGAGCTCTGATCCCTCCACCCCTCTTTTCCTGTGAGAAGTACTTAGCAGAAGCCTCGGTCACCATTTTAACAACCCTGATTTCTCTTATTCTTCTCCCTCTCACTCATTCGTCTTTGATCAGACCCCCGGTATACGCTAGTCAGCGCCCCTAGTTACACCAATCAGTGATTACCGTACAGCCAATCACAATGCGTGACGTCATTGGTAAGTGACGGACCCCGAACACATATGGTAGGGCGAACACATATGGTACTGACACCGGCTTCATATCAAAACACGGAGCTTAATTATCCCGACAACGTGTGTCTTTCTCAGACTCAGAGGAACAGCAGCAGTAGCCTAGCTTTGTATCAACATATATAGACCTATAATATATAATCATTCTGACCTCAGACAACGATAAAGCTTTCATTTCATGATGAGGGCGTAATGCGGAGGGATCTTTGCCTGCGCTCGTATTTTCAGTGTTTCCGTTTCCTCTGTGGTATTTATTGGGTTGTTAACTTCAGATATGACTAATACAAACTTAAACCAACTGTTCTGTGTGTGTCCTCGCTGCTTGTTCACAAACACACAATAAGAATCCTTACCGGAGCTTCTGCTGTTTATACCGATGCGTCCGTGCGCTGTGACTCGCATGCGATCTCTACATTTCATTTATATTCAAAAGGTTAATTATTACAGTTTTATTTTATATTTTATGTGAAGCACAACGTACCATGCTGTTATAATAACGCCCTTTATCAGCCTTTGAAACTGAAACCATTTTGGAAAAAAAAAAAGAATACAAAATATATATATATATATTAGGGCTGTCAGTCGATTAAAATATTTAGTCGCAAATGAATCGCACATTTTTGATCTGTTCTAAATGTACCTTAGAGGGATATTTTTCAAGTTTTTAACACTCTTATCAACATATGAGTGGACAAATATGCTTTATGCAAAGGTGAGGTTTGTTTATTATCATTTGAACAATGACAAATATTCTCATGAATATTAAACACAACAACCTCTGAACATTAAAAATATTTGCCTCAATTCAACCTGGAACCTCTCTCATACAATAATACAATACAAAGTGTGTGTGTGTGTGTGTGTGTGTGTGTGTGTGTGTGTGTGTGTGTGTGTGTGTGTGTGTGTGTGTGTGGAGAGACACTGTGATGGATCGTTGGAGCTATGTGCAACTCAAGGCATATGCTCGAACGGGAGCTGCCTGGATGCTGCAATCATGTTGCACGCACTATCCGTGCTGAGTTTGCTGACTTTTCGTACAATGTCCCACTGTCTGGCTACCTGCATAAAGTCAAGTGCTCGGCACAGTTGTCGACTCGATGCGCTCTGAAACTACGGGGCGGCCGAGGACAAAATATACACATGCGTTAATCGTGTTAAAATAATTAGTGGCGTTAATTTTTTTTATTAACGCGTTAACTTGACAGCCCTAATAAAAATATATAAAAAACATGTCTATGGTGTGTTTTGGTCAAAATACCAAACAGATCATGCATTTTAGACATACCCTCATATCCCTCTATTTCAGCCCTATTAGAGAACTGCAGGTTCGGGGTCCTTAGCTTGAAGAAAAAAAAAAAAAGAGGACGGGGTACTAATGCCTGCTCAGAATTCTACCGAGATACAGCTGAATGATGCCGTGATTAAACGCCATATCATGTTCCAAACCACATCAAGGATTATTTCTGAAACAGTATGGAGCTCAACATATTTTTCTCTTGCGGGTTTGGGTGAGTTCCTTTTTTTATTTCCTGCTTCTTCACATGTGCTCTCTCCAGTACAGGTAAGCTCTGACTGTTAGCGATGCTTGCTAATGTAAACAAAGACCATATTACGTCCAAAACACGTCGGGCATTGCTTCTGATAGGGCCGTGGGTCCGCATTTCCGATATTACCTCATATCGGACGCAAATCTGGATCAGCTCTGTTGTACCCCCGTTTTTAGAGATTTGGGTACGAAGGAAAAGAGAGTCGGTATAGTTTTCTGACACTTTGTGAGTTCCCTGACACACCGGGGACACATATTTATGTATAAAAGACATCACAAAGTGCATTTTGCATGATAGGTCCCCTTTAAAGGTGGGGTAGGTACGTTTCAGAAACCGTCTCGAGTGCACTAAAATTTGAAAGTACACAGCCGAAAAGAATCCGCCCCTTCCTTCAGACTTCCTTACAGAGCACCTCCTCCAACACACATGAACGCGCACATGAAGTCAGCAGACGGGTGAAAGTGGCCGCCTGTTGCTGGCGAGTCATTGAAGTACTGCTGCAATGCACGCCCAATGACGGCATGCCCAATGAGGGCACGAGATACATTTGTGCGTGCACAAGATGGAAGGCTGACAGACAGGGCGGCACTTTGCCGGTTGTACTTTTTACAGTATTACGGGTTCCACAGATGACATTTTTTTATGGATTTGAGGGCACATGTGCAATTGTGCTAATCTACTTTTAAGAAAAAGGGAACATTGTTTTCAGGAATCTATAAAAAACCTCTCTATATTTAAGAGGAAAAATGTACTTTTTGTTCCTTCAACTATTAACACACAGGAATGTATAAACCCACACATATATTAGAGATGACATGATGCAATACACCTCCTATAGATGGGTGACATTAAAATGAACATACCAAAAATATGCTGCATCACTTCTTCGGTACAATATCTTACATCAATTTCCACAGTACTTCTTCCACCTCTGACGGAACTGAAACAGTTCATAGAACCAGGAGCTGGTCTTAACCTTTAAATCCATTGACTGCATGCATCACAATCACCAATCACCTAACAGGGGCGGCGGGTGCTGTAGGCTAGGGAAGGCTAAGCCTTCCCAAATATTTCTGTCACTGCATCCTGGTAAAATAAAAATATAATGTATAATGTTTGTGTCTTTGACATTAGCGCTGCTATGCAGCCTACTACGAAGCCAGTTCAACATATCCTAGATATGTTTGAGTTATCTTAACTAACCCTAACAAACGAGATCTCGCTAAGCGGTCATACGACGCTGGTTATCAACTCGGTAAATCAAGGTTTCTCTCACCAGCTGAGAGCGCGTTCACGTGAAAGGGGCGGGGTTAGAAACATTTGACCAATCACAAACAGGGACAAGTGTACTGACAGCGCAGCGTCATACTTCATTAATGAAAAGTAAACTAATATTAGACAAATATGAACTTTAAACATCCATGACTTAAACATATAATCCAGGATGCAAGCCACATAGTTGCACCTGCAAGGTGAATATAGAACAACTGGTTAAAAAATAAATAAACTACAGAGTGTTTGAAAGCGTAAAAGTTTTATGATATCACTGCCCCATCTGTAGGAGCCACATATGAAGCCATTTCTGTGTTTGTTAAGATACATGTTTTTTGAGTCACTATAGGTGGTGGGCGTGTCATTGCATTGGGGTGGTGACGTTTGTGTTTATATCCGGTTGCTTTTACCTGTGCAGGTGGCAATAGATGGGGGAGTGAGCTAGAGAAGGACAATTTTTGTTGACCGCACGCACTCACGCAGGCACATACAAGGAGATACGTACATTCATATGGAATATTGCATTTTTGGAAAGCAAATAAAAGGTCAAACGCATACTGTGTTGGAAAGACTGAGTTTTTGCGCGTCCACAGTGTTTTTTCTCTTGTTTAGTCCCTCGCGGCACTTGGTTTAAGATTACTGCCGCAATATTAAGTCAACAAAAAAGTTTGTACCACAGCGTGGATCTACGGAAAACGAAGATATATACGGAGATTCCTAGGATCGATCTGGACGCTGTGGAATTAAAAGGAAACATTGTGTGCTGTGTTCGCCGCTGTATTGGAGAGCGGATTAAGGAAACTTCAGCGTACTGCCGGGAGGATAAAGAAGGACTGACGGACAATCCACACAGCATCAAGAGCGAGCGGTATGTAACTTCTTCATTCATGCTGTGTAAATGTTTGTTAGAACACAGTGTGAATAAGTTACTGCTGCGTGTCCATTGGGGACTGACTTGTTGGTTTGTGCCGCTAGAGGTTGCTTATTATCGGCAGCTGTGATATATTGAGCGTTCGGCTGAGTGGATTGGAGCTTGTGTTGGTGCATTCATTAAAACATTAAAAGAATATGTCAATAAGTGGAGCAAATTCAGATGTCAATGTGGCAAAAATGGATGAACAAAAGAGAGAGTCGATACTCACAGCCAAGGCTTTGGCAAATAAAATGGAAAAGCTTCAAAAGGAACGTCAATCAAAGGTTCACAAAATGAAAAGTGTGATTAAAACAATGAAGGGTCTCATGCAAAGGGATGACAACGCTTCACAAATACAAACTCAACTTGAGCATTTAATTCAACTGGTTAATGAAACCACCCTGTTACACAAATCTGTAATTCCTCTTCTTCCTGCAGACGAACAGGAAAAACAAAATGTATGGCTTGCCAAGACACTGAAATGCAATAATGGATTTATCGACGATGTCAAGCAATGGCTTTCTGAAACTGGGGGACAACCGAGCAGCACCATTGCACATGTGCCCTCAAATGAGATATCTGATGAACACCAGCAAAGTATGTCTCATGTTTCAAAACACTCTGGGAAAAATGTTGAAACTTCCGAAGCACAAGATGAAATAAAACCAAGCGACAGTGTTTCAAACATAGGAAGCATTGTGTCTTGCAAGCAGAGCTCTGCTGGAACCAGGTCCAGTGTTTCAGCTACATCCTCATGCATCAAAGCTGAGGCTGACATGGCCGCTCTCATGGCACGACAAATGTTATTAAAAGACAAGCATGCATTGGATGCACAAGAGGAACAGCTCAGGAAACAGAAGGAAGAGCTCAGGAAACAGAGGGAGGAACTGGAAATGGAAGTGGAAATAGCCGCATCAAGGGCTAAAATGAATGTGCTAAGACGCTCTGGAAGGTCTTGTGCTGCAAGTAACGCATCTGTGAGTCCCAATGGCATGAATTCTTATTTGGAAAGGGGACGAAAGGAAGCCACACTCAGTGCTGGAGCAAAAACATTTGTGCCTGACACAAACAGGCCTACAGGTGGCCAGTCTGACGCACAGTTTTCGCACAGAGAACATGAAGTAGCCAATGGACATCTGCAACATCAAGCCACAAGAATCTCAGAGGCCAATATATATCAAAGTTCAACACAATCACATCCACAGTTACAGCACCAAAGCAATCACCCAGCAGCACTGGCACCAAGCAGCCGTGCTCAGAACCCATTACTTAATGTCTTAGAAAGACAAAATGAAATAACATCCATGTTGGTTCAGCAACAGTCTCTTTCTTTTCTGCCTAAAAGAGAAATTCAGATTTTTGATGGCTCTCCATTTCAATACCAAGCATTCATAAGAGCTTTTGAGCACAGCATTGAGGAGAAGACTCACAACCCTAATGACCGCCTGTATTTTCTCGAACAGTACACCAGGGGGCAGCCTTTGGAGCTTGTCAGAAGCTGTCAGCATATGGCCCATGACAGAGGATATGCCAAAGCAAAGGCTTTGCTACAGGAGCATTTTGGTAATGCACAGAAAATAGTTTCAGCTTACATGGAAAAGGCTCTTTCATGGCAGCCAATAAGAGTAGAAGATGTGCGAGCTCTGCAAGCTTACGGTCTCTTTCTGAGAGGATGCTGCAATGTCATGGAAGAGTTGGAATTCATGTGTGAGTTGAACATGCCTAGCAATATGCTAGCCATCATAAAAAAGTTGCCCTACAAATATAGGGACAAATGGAGAACCCTGGCCTATGACTTACAGAAAAGGCAGGGCCGGAGAGCTACATTCACTGATATTGTTAACTTCATTGAAAGACAGGTGGATATTGTGAGTGATCCACTGTTTGGAGATATACAGGATACTCCACCAGCAGCCAACAAAGATGTGAGGAAAGCTAAATTTGAACCTCGTTCAAGGATGAGGGGAAGCAGCTTTGCTACTACTATTACGACAGCCAATAAAGTGGAACCTGGAATAAGAATGAAGGAGAGAGGCTCACTAGATACAAGTGTTTGCCTGTTTTGTGGAGGTGGACATACACTGGATCTGTGTTTTCAACTGGAAAGAAAGGCTCATAGTGAGAAAATCGCTTTCTTGAGGGAACATGGTGTGTGTTTTGGATGCTTGTGTATTGGGCACATGAGTAAAGACTGCAGGAAACGCCTCTCGTGCAAAGTATGCAGTCTGAAGCACCCAAGCATACTTCATATCTACCAGAAAGAGAAAGAAAATGACACAATGCAAGCTAAAGGAAAAGCTGTAAGCAGTGCTCTGATCTCCGTTCAGTCCAGTGGTCTTACAGGGGCCGGTGAGCCAGATTGTACTCTCTCCATAGTGCCCATTCAAGTAAAGTCTAAGAAGGGACATGAAACAATCATAACATATGCCTTCCTGGATCCTGGGAGCTCAGCATCATTCTGCACGGAGCGGCTGATGAACAAACTGAATCTCAGGGGAAGAAGAACAGACATTCTCCTTCGGACAATGGGTCAGGAGAAAATAGTTGGAAGTCACATTGTTTCTGACCTGCATGTGGCTGGATTAGACAGCAGTCATTATTGTGAGCTGCCTGACACCTACACCCAGAAAACTATGCCAGTTCATCGAGGCAACATTCCTCGTCAGAAAGACCTTCAGAGATGGCCACACCTGAAACATGTAATGATTACTGAGATTGATTCAGATGTGGACCTGTTGATTGGAACTAATGTTCCTCAGGCACTGGAGCCATGGGAAGTTATTCGGAGTGTAGACGGAGGCCCATACGCAGTCAAAACTATGCTGGGTTGGACTGTCAATGGACCTCTCAGAGGAGACAGGAGTAGTGAAATGACTTGTGGACAGCCAGATGTCACTGTCAATAGGATATCTGTTGCAAACCTTGAAGATCTGTGGAAGCAGCAGCTAAAGGCTGATTTCCCTGAATGCAGTCAGGATGAGCAAATGGGACCGTCAAGAGAGGACTGTCACTTTATGGAGTACGTCACAAAGTCTGCTAAGTTGATGGATGGCCATTACTGTATTGGCTTACCTTTAAGGAAAAGGGATGTTAGTATGCCAAACAACAGGAGAGTAGCAGAACAATGTACACTGAGCCTCAAGAGAAGGTTTGATAAAGATGTTTCATATCATGCTGATTACACCGCTTTCATGAATGACATCCTTTCAAAGGGCTATGCAGAGAAAGTGCCAGTTGTGGATCTGGAACGCAGTGACGGCAGGGTATGGTATATACCACACCACGGTGTATACCACCCAAAGAAGAAAAAGATCAGGGTCGTATTTGACTGTGCAGCTACATTCCAGGGAACATCGCTGAATGCGCAGCTCCTACAGGGACCAGATCTTACCAGCACACTGGTTGGAGTCATGACAAGATTCAGAAAGGAACCTGTTGTACTCATGGCAGACATTGAAGCCATGTTCCATCAGGTTCAAGTACCAGCTGAGGATTCGGATCTGTTGAGGTTTCTCTGGTGGCCAAATGGAGATCATCATCAGAACTTAGAAGAGCACAGAATGGTTGCACATCTGTTTGGAGCTACATTGTCGCCAAGTTGTGCTAGTTTTGCCCTTAGAAAGTGTGCAGAGGACCATCGGGAGCAGTTCAGTCCCAAAGTAATCAACACTGTCCTGCACAATTTCTATGTTGATGATTGTCTAACATCAGTGGTTTCAGAGGAGGAGGCAGTGGAACTCTATCGTGACCTTTGTGCACTTTGTGCTCAAGGGGGCTTTCATCTCACAAAGTGGATTAGCAACAGACGTACCGTGCTTGCTGCTATACCTTCAATGGAGAGAGCGAAAGAAGTTAAGGATCTGGACTTGGATAATGACACACTCCCTGTGGAAAGAGCATTGGGCGTACAGTGGTGTGTTGAGTCAGATGTCTTTAAGTTCAAGATCATGATCAAGGACAAACCCATAACCAGAAGAGGGATCCTTTCCATGGTCAGCTCAATATTTGACCCATTAGGAATATTGGCACCTGTGGTCCTATCAGCCAAGATGATTCTTCAAGACTTGTGCAGAAGAGAACTTGGTTGGGATGATATTATACCAGCCTCAGCTGCACAAGAGTGGAACAATTGGCTGAAGGAGCTCTGCAATCTCGAAGAGTTTAAAGTTGACAGATGCCTAAAACCGGTGGATTTTGGGGAAGTGACCTCTGCTCAGCTACACCACTTCGCAGATGCAAGCGAAGACGGCTATGGAACAGTGACTTATCTGTTATTACATAACATCAAAGCACAAGTGCACTGTGTTTTCATTATGGGAAAAGCTAGAGTGGCCCCATTGAAACCAATAACCATCCCTCGAATGGAATTGACGGCTGCCGTGGTTGCAAGTCGTATGGACAAGATGTGTAGGAAGGAGCTGCAAATGCAACTTAAAGACTCCATCTTTTGGACTGATAGTACTTCCGTACTGAAGTACATCAGTAATGAGACATTAAGGTTTCGAACCTTCGTCGCAAACAGGGTTTCAAAAATACGCAGCGTATCAAATCCATCTCAGTGGAGATATGTTCCCACCGCAAGCAATCCTGCCGACTGGGCTTCCAGGGGAGTCAAAGTGGAAACGCTCCTGAAAGATGACACATGGGTGTCTGGACCTCAGTTTCTCACTGGACCTGAAGAACAGTGGCCTGGGAACCCTGATGGCTCTGAAATGGCACCAGAAGACCCTGAGGTCAAGATAAGTCTGAATGTGAACGCTGTGCAGGTTGAAGAAGAGATGGATGCTGTAACCCGATTGATCAATCACTTCTCTTCTTGGATCCACCTGAAGAAGACAGTTGGTTGGATCCTTAGGTTGAAAAACCTGCTGCTGTGCCTTAGTCGGAAGAGGAAGCAATTGAGTCTGACTCTTGCTCAGTCTGGCTTGAATAAGGAACAACAAGACCGAGAGATGAAAAAGGAAATGCAGACTATCAAGGCTCAGGTGGTCTCCGGTTTTCTTTCTATTGAGGACCTCCGGAAAGCTGAGAAAGAAATTATCTGCTTTTGCCAAAGAAAAAGGTTTCCTGATGAAATTAAAGGCTTGCAAAAGGGAGAAGGTGTGAAAAGGACTAGTCACATCTACAAGCTCAACCCAGTACTTGAAGATGGTGTTCTGAGAGTGGGAGGACGTCTCAGTAGAGCAGCAATGCCTGAAGAATCTAAACATCCTGCTATATTGGCAAAAGATCTTCACATTTCTGACATCATTCTACGGCAAGTACACCAAGATGTGGGACACGGTGGTCGTAACCACATGCTATCTAGCCTGCGACAAAGATACTGGATTCCTGGTGCTAGTGTGGCTATAAGGAAAACCCTGTCAAAATGTGTTGTTTGTCGGCGACTAAATGGAGCTCCAGGAATGCAGCAGATGGCAGATTTACCTCGAGACAGAGTTTCTCCAGATGAACCTCCATTCACTCGTGTTGGAGTTGACTATTTTGGACCTTTTGAGGTTAAGCGAGGAAGGAGTACAGTTAAAAAGTACGGTGTTCTCTTCACATGCTTAACAGTAAGAGCCATCCACATTGAAGTAGCTTCATCCTTGGATACAGATTCCTTTGTTAATGCTCTTCGGCGCTTCATCGCAAGACGTGGACAAGTACTGAAATTACGCTCAGATAATGGAACCAACTTCGTTGGAGCTGAGCGTGAATTGAGAGAGGCAATAGAAAGGTTGAATATTGCTAAAATCAACAACACCCTCCTTCAGAAAGGAATAAAGTGGACTTTCAATCCCCCTACTGGATCCCATCATGGAGGAGTATGGGAAAGGTTGATCAGATCTGTGAGGAAGGTTCTGAATTCCAGCCTGAAGGCACAGAACCTTGATGAAGAGTGTCTTCACACTGTTCTTTGTGAAGCCGAATCCATCATCAACAGCCGTCCCATAACGAGAGCATCCACAGATCCCAATGACTTGGAAGCACTAACCCCTAACCATCTTTTGCTGCTAAAAACCAAGCCATCTTTTCCACCTGGACTGTTTCATAAAGAGGACATATATGCTCGTCGAAGATGGAAACAAGTTCAGTACATCTCAGACTTGTTTTGGAAACGATGGATTAAGGAGTACTTGCCTCTACTCCAGGAACGACAAAAGTGGTCAAATGTCAAGCGCAACTTCATACCAGGAGATATTGTACTCATAGTCGACGACTCAGCACCTCGCAATTCATGGCTTACAGGAAGGATTGTACAAACCATTCCAGACAGAAGAGGACTTGTAAGTCAGGTGCGAGTGAAGACAAAAACAAGCTATCTGGACAGGCCTATCACAAAGATCTGCCTTCTACAGGAATCAGAAGAGCCGTGAGGAAATTAGTGAACTTGATAGACCTTGACATTGACGTTTTTTCCGATTTTTAAGTGATAGTAAAGATCACTCCTTCATAGGCTAACAAACTATATCTTTTTTATTTTATTTTCTATTTTTTGCCTAAAGAAGAAAAGGACACTTTGACAAAAGGACGTTTTATCCTTAAAAGTTTTTTCTTGATTGTCTCCTACATAATTTTCCAGTTGTGTAATTATTATGTTGATATAATTAGGGGCCGGAATGTAGGAGCCACATATGAAGCCATTTCTGTGTTTGTTAAGATACATGTTTTTTGAGTCACTATAGGTGGTGGGCGTGTCATTGCATTGGGGTGGTGACGTTTGTGTTTATATCCGGTTGCTTTTACCTGTGCAGGTGGCAATAGATGGGGGAGTGAGCTAGAGAAGGACAATTTTTGTTGACCGCACGCACTCACGCAGGCACATACAAGGAGATACGTACATTCATATGGAATATTGCATTTTTGGAAAGCAAATAAAAGGTCAAACGCATACTGTGTTGGAAAGACTGAGTTTTTGCGCGTCCACAGTGTTTTTTCTCTTGTTTAGTCCCTCGTGGCACTTGGTTTAAGATTACTGCCGCAATACCATCTAAGACACGAGTGGATCTGACTTTAATTACATTTGAGTTGAGTGTTTCGTCAAGCCAATGTGTTGCTTAAAATAATACTTCTGCATACAGTATGTGACACTGTGAGTGTTGCACGGCCAGATACGGCTAGAGAAGATAAGATAACTCAGATAAGGACATATATGATATATTATGATATTATATGATCGATGATCTGATTGATGATGTGATATGAATGATAAGTGCGACACGTCGGCATCTTCTGCATACAGCAGTTTAAACTGTATTTCCTTTATCCTGTAATATGACTTGAGAGATTTAGGCTGCGGCCACACGAGGACGAAAACGGTCGTTTGCGTTACTGTTTAGTGTCATATAGACCATTCGGCCACACGAGGACGACCGAATACGGCACTAAACGACTGAGGAAACGATAACGGGTCCCATGGTGGATAGAACGGCATACGCAACGCTCTGGGGGGTCCAACGGCTCCGTGTGTACGCCCTATACGATCGTTTTCTGATAATGATGAGGCAATAGCCCCGCCTCTCCCCACCTCTGCTGCTCACCCCCGTGTCAAAGTAAACTGCACACTGAATTCAGATTATGTATCTTTCTCTCGATATGGACATAAACGCGAGTGAAGTCTAATCTGACGGAGACACGCAGCTCTGCTCACCTGCAGCTCCTCCCGCTGCAGCAAAACACACACTTCAAGTCAAATCATCACCCTTGGCTATTTTAATTACCTCTCAAACTAAACTAGTTATAAATATGTTTATTTTTACTGTCGGCCGGGTCACTCATTACTGGATCAGCTGCTGCATGAGACAGACGCTGACGCTGTCCGAAGAGAGGGAGGAAAGAGAGAGGCTCCGTGTATTTTATTATTATAATATATAGAGTCGTTATTCATTTGTTTTAAAGCTCAATAAATAACAAAGAACACCTTTGACCGGCACTTTTATAATTTTGTCCGGAAGATTTCAACTTGAATACACGTTGACTGGCGAAAAACTCTGCCCGGTTCCCTCGGCCCCCACCGCGGAGAATAAACAGAAGGGCAACCATGACAACCTTCTTCTTCGCTGCTTTTGTGGAGGAAGTTACAGCGCCACGTACAGGAGTGCATATGTACTGCAGCTTCTCCAGCGGTTGGAGCTAAACGGAGCGGTCTCGTGTGGACAGACACTATCCGGATAACTATTGCGTGTGGACGGAAGCTTGTTTGCGTTTGCGTTTAGCCGTTTTCGTCCTCGTGTGGCCGCAGCCTTAAACTCTGCACACTGAGCTCTGATTGGTCAGCAGGCGGTGCTTTCACTGAGTTGATCTCTTTTCTATACGCCGGAGGCGGGTAGCGTCAGGTAAAAAAAAGTGATTTAGCCTTCCCAAACCTGAGCCTCACGCGCCGCCTATGATCCCTAACCCTCTTGGATGCAGCAGCCTCTGATGATCCGAGATGAAAAGTGTTTGTTTTTTGCGCGCTTAAGCCGGACAGTGAAAGTGAGTGCACCGCTCTAATGGGTCCGACTAGAATGACGAATAACGTTAGTTCCGCCTATTCCGTCATTCAATAAATCGTGTAATAAATCATACATTTGTCATCTTTTTCACTTTTCATTTTTAGGGGGGCCACATGGGGGTCAGAGATCAGTGTTAGGGGGGCACTGAATCGCCCCTGCCAGTAAGGTACAGAATAGCTTCACAGTTGGTCTGTCGTTTTTTTTTAAAGGTTTAGGTAATACAAAAACAATAATACTTTCATGAGGTGGTGCATGGGAAGATAGGGAACTATAGGCTATTATGTATGCATCAGTTCTTAACCTCATCTCACCAGAATGCGTGACTCCACCACGACTCCTTAACACCACATTGCGTGGTGGAGTCACGCATTCTGCTACATTTACGTGTCTGCATCACGCAAACAACCCCAATGTAAAGTGAATGAGGCTCCTTTGTCGTGGTGCACACACGCATTTCTACAACGTCCCGCAGTGAGCTTTTATTCTATAAAACGTTTTTAAAATCTACTTTATAGCTTGTAGTAACTCACGGGAGGCTTCTTTTATTTTATTTGTATTCATAATAATTTTTATTTTTCGTCAGAATGTAAAAATGACATTAGTTACGAATTTTTGTTCTCAAAAAACAGTGCATTGTGTGTAATGCAACTGTGATTTTTATTAAATTAGTTTTTAAGGAAGGCCAGAGCTTCAGCTGTGTCAAATAGATTGTTCCCTTTAGTTAACGTTATTTAAAAGATAATGATCATGTCCCCTTTATTGTATTACGAGCGTCCATTCCCATTGGATAACGGAGGATTTTTCACCCGGAAGTAAGTATTCTCCTTACTGTCGATTGATTTTACAGTGATATCTGAACTACTCATCAACTCAAAAACACCAGATTATCCTTGTTAATTACACAACATTGGTTTAATTGGTTTAAATTGTGTACAATGCTTTTGTATTTTTCCCCTTCGATTCGGAGAAACGAATATTTTTTCGGAGTTTTTGGATGGCAGAAGACACTACACTGCCCATAATCCTCAGCTATCGTTTGGGACTACACCATGTGCTTAGCTTGACAAACCCCGTGATCAGTCCTCAAGCTCTGTGATTGGATGTTGGAGTGGCAGTGCGCAAAGTTTACACGGAGCATCAAAAAGCACCTTGAAATGGAATGAAACCCATCCAAGGCACACTATTCAAAACAGGAATCGAACGTGTCCTATCCCCCCCCCCCTTAGGTCGCAGGGTCCTCCAACAGTGCAACACAATAAAACAGATACACAGAAAAAATTGTGAAATAGTGCAATAAGAGTCTATATACAAGTGATTGGAATCCTTTTTTATTTTTATTTAACCTTTATTTAACAAGATAAAAGCATTGAGATACAATCTCATTTTCAATGCTGACCTGGCCAAGAAGGCAGCAACGTTACACATAACACATAACACACACATATAAAAGAGAACATAACTAAGAAAACAAAAGACAAAAAAGCAGTCACTACATTGTGAATATATTAGATAAATAATTTCTAAGTAGCAGCCAGATGAATGTTATGGATGTTGTTTCTAAATTCAGGTGTTTAATAGTCTTATGGCCTGGGGGATGAAGCTGTCCCTGAGTCTGGTGGTTTTAGTCCGGATGCTGCGGTACAGTTTGTGGCTGGGGTGATGGGGGTCTTTTATAATCCTGAGGGCTTTCTTTAAGGTTAATGTGGTGTTTTTACTCCACTACATTTATTTTAGTTACTTTACAGATTTGGATTAATGATGTGACATATAAACAACCCTTAAATCAGACTTTAGTTACACCTGAATGAAATTCAGTGAAGGTGATCGTCAAGCGGATAAGCGGGAGAAGATGGATGGATGGATGATCGTCAAGTGCCAACAATCAGGCGAGATATTTGATATTTGGTGCTTGAGAAGACTAAACATTTATCTGCAGATCCGTATAAAGCATATTCATTACTCGTTATTCTCTAATCGTTCATTAAAGACTGTATATAATTGATATTTTGCACATCCCTTTCAAGATTTCAAGATTTTCTAAGGTTTATTGACATATCATATACACAACTACGGTGTAGTTATGCAATAAATGCAACACTTGGGTCACAGGTTCCTCAACAGTGCATTACAAGACATCTATCAATATGTGTATACCTCCACCATTAAACTGTCATATTCTGCACATTTCTTATTATATCTAACATCTTATAAGAGTATAATAAATATGTATACTATCGGTTAAAATAAGTGCTTCAACATAGTTAACATTGCAGGAAAGTTGATTGTCAAGTTCAAAAACAAACCATGCAATATATTAGATGTTAAGTACTTTGTCAGACTTAATCTGTAGATAGATACCCCCAAAGCTTTTTTCTTATTTAAAAGAAGACCTTAGCCTAAAGTATTCTCTAATGTTTAAATAAAGCCTTATTAGTTTGTCTGTTTTGCACATCCTCCTATCAGGCACTACACTGTTTTATTGTAGATATTATTTACAGTATCTTCTTGATATTTTCTATTCTATATTTATATCATTGACCTTCTACTTTCCCACTATTGTGTATGTACTCTTAATATTTAAATGTGTTCATCAAATATAACACATTAAAAAGTGCTTTACAAAAATGAAAGACATTAAGAAAAAGGCATTTTAAACAGTCATTAAAAAGCAACACAATCTACCTGCATTGCATTACTCTAAACGTGTAATAACGTGCTTTAACCAGTAGCGATGGAAAAAACCCACAGCAACACAGAAAAGATGGTCTTAACATGACCCAGAGGTCTAGTAGTTAATAAAAACCAATAATATCAAAACAGATTATTACTACTAACTTTATTGTGAAATTAAAACAGAACAGTAAAAGAATAGTTTCCGGTCTATTCTGATGCCCGATCTCTGTAGATAAATAAAGAACTATGATAGATGTGTAATATTTAATGCAGCCAAACCATTTATTACAATGCATTCATGTGACGACTTTCAAAGAGTAAAGCAAGCACTGCTGAATAAAGTATGATTTTCTCTTTTACGAAACGTTTTTCATATGGAATGCAGTTGGAGGTTAACCAATCACAGAGCTTGAGGACTGATCATGGGGTTTGTCAAGCTAAGCACATGGTGTAGTCCCAAACGATAGCTGAGGATTCTGGGTAGTGTAGTGTCTTCTGCCATCCAAAAACTCCGAAAAAATATTAGTTTCTCCGAATCAAAGAGGGGAAATACAAAAGCATTGTACACAATTTAAACCAATCAATGTTGTGTAATTAACAAGGACAATTTGGTGTTTTTGAGTTGATGAGTAGTTCAGATATCACTGTAAAATCAATCGACAGTAAGGAGAATACTTACTTCCGGGTGTACAATTCTCAGTTATCCAATGGGAATGGACGCTCGTAATACAATAAAGGGGACATGATCATTATCTTTTAAATAACGTTAACTAAAGGGAACAATCTATTTGACACAGCTGAAGCTCTGGCCTTCCTTAAAAACTAACTAATTTAATAAAAATCACAGTTGCATTACACACTGCACTGTTTTTTGAGAACAAAAATTCGTAACTAATGTCATTTTTACATTCTAACGAAAAATACAAATTATTATGAATACAAATAAAATGAAAGAAGCCTCCTGTGAGTTACTACACGCTATAAAGTAGATTTAAAAAACGTTTTATAGAATAAAAGCTCACTGCGGGACGTTGTAGAAATGCGTGTGTGCACCACGACAAAGGAGCCTCATTCACTTTACATTGGGTTGTTTGCGTGGTGCAGACACGTAAATGTAGCAGAATGCGTGACTCCACCACGCAATGCGTTAAGGAGTCGTGGTGGAGTCACGCATTCTGGTGAGATCAGGTTGGTCTCTTTCACTCTGCAGGGTCTCTGCACTGTGCTGGGTCCCGGAGCCTCTGCAGGAATCACACACACACACACACACACACACACACACACACACACACACACACACACACACACACACACACACACACACACACACACACACACACACACACACACACACACACACACACACACACACAACTGTTGGTCCCTGCCATTGACCCATGACAAACTGTGTCCAATAACCCAGCGAATTCACATATATAATAATAATAATAATAACATTCAAACCAATCGACCAAATAAAGAGTAAAGCCACAGAAGCAGATTAATTTCAGACCAGACTACAGACGTGTTTCCAGCCTGATTCTTCCACAGGACAGATATAAGAGCTGCATGTTTGTTTAGATCTAGAGTTACCAGAGCCTCCCTGCTTTAAGACGCCGTTAAACACACAGTATAGTGTGTGTGTGTGTGTGTGTGTGTGTGTGTGTGTGTGTGTGTGTGTGTGTGTGTGTGTGTGTGTGTGTGTGTGTGTGTGTGTGCGTGCGTGTGTGTGTGTTGCATTTGCCGGACTCTCAGTCCGTGTCCGCGCGCCGGGTTTACCCCACACATTCATCCTGCAAACAACAGTTAACTCCGGTTTACCTTCGACAGCCCACACCGTTGGTAGTATCCACAGAAAATACAAGATATCCATAATGAGAGTGGTTCCAGGCACTGGACTGTGGGATGATAACGCGTTCATAGCGCAGCCGTCCAGCAGCGGGCCACAGACATTGGATTCATTCGGAGCTGCAGAGCGTCATCCGCATCCCCAGCAGCATCAGCCGTATGGGATTAGTTTTGTATCATAAAGATAAAGCAACACTTTTTCAGAATAAAGCAAAACTATGAGTTTAAAAGAAAAAAAACTGAGTCAAGCAAAATAAAATAAATTTCAAAAATAAAACTATAAGTTGCAAACAAATTATTAGTGTAATCATATAAACTTTAAGTCTTTTTTCTTTGTTTTAACATAGGTTTTTGTTTGCAGTTCTTGTTTCTTCTTTCTCAATGATCAGACTTTTACTCTCGCTGCAGCACTCTCTTTTGCGCTCCCTCATTTTTTGTTTGAGATTCTGACACAAACCTCCCAGGTGGGCGGGACTTTCAGGGGTGCGTCCCCATTGGCTACTCAGTTTTTGAGTGACAGCCCAGTCCTCCAGCGATTGTACAGTACAGTGCAGGCAGCTGCGGTGCGGTAGCTAGCTGAGCGTGGACAGAAGACCCCCAGAAGAACCAGCATTTCAATTATTATAATACTACAAGTGAAAATATATGTAAGTATTGATCATTTGTGTTGTTTGTGCTATACAGTCTGTTTCTTTATTGTGTTAAGTGAGAAGTAAAGCTGTGCTATGAAAGTTAGCTTGTGCTACCTTTAGATCCATAACAATGCAAGCTAAGTAGCCTAACAGTTAGCTACATAGCTAGCAGTGAGTGAGCGTTCAGACACCGGCGCACATACTCAAACGGACTCGTGTGCCTGACTCTACCAACAGGCTTTAATGATTCTGTTTAGATATGCAAGTATATCCATGATAGCTTATTTTATTAACACGCTAATTTGATATGAAAATCAATGGAGGCTGAGTTAACTTTGTAGGAAAACCTACCGTCCATGAGCTGTATTTTATTTGTTAACTTCATATTTTTCATTTCCTAAAACATTTATTTTCCTCTCATATTAACAGTGTGGATCATTGAGACAGCGTGGCGTCCAGAGTCTTATCCCGTTTTCCCACTTCCTCTGAGGGGACAGCACGGAGGGGGGGCATGAAGAAAGAACTGCACCAGCTTCATCCACGCTGGCGTTGCTGTTATCACTGGCTCAGTGTCATTTCATTTGACCAAATGTCTTTACATATAGCCTACATTTAATAGATTTTATTATTATCCACCTTTTTGTTTTATGTCCTTTTATTTAAAACATTCTTTGAGACTTAATCTTCTGGTTCAAATTTCAATAAATGTAATTTGTATAATCACTCTTTTGTCTTTATTCTACATGAAAATGTTAGAGATTCCATTCAAATCTGTTGATTATTCATATCTTCCTCAGGCTAGGAATAGTATGTCGAATTTGTAATGCTAAATGTATATAATTTTCTCACAGGATATAGAATGAAACAACACCGGTTTTATCCATTGTGTATGAATGCTTCAGCTCTTCAGACCAACTGTGAGGAATTGCAGTATCTCCTTCTCCTTTTTTCTGTTTGTTTGTCTATCTGTTTGTCTGTCTTCCTGGCTGGGCGTGGTTGACCTACTTTCCGTTTTACGCCAACTCACCTCCGCTCCTGTTTCTCATCATCACTGATTACCACTACTCACCTGCTGCTGCTTAAAACTCCGGTTCGATCATCAGACTTCGCCAGTTCTTCGTATACTCACAGTGGTAAACTCCAGTTCCGGCTGACTAGTATTGCTAGTCTTTTTGTTTACTCTTCCAGTTGGATTTTTCATATACTAATCCTGTTCTGTTTTGTGCCTGTTCCAGATACTCCATATTCCATTCCGTCCTGCCTGCCACGTCCAGCCCAACCTCCGTCTCAGCCCTGCTCCACGTTCTTCCCACTCTGTTGAGAGTCTACTTTGTCTCCTGCCTGTTTTTTGAGGAACGTAAATAAATCCAGTTTTTTTGACACTACACCTAAGTCTCCGTCCCAAGTGTTCTTGCATAGCGGGTTCAAGTTTTGAGTCTCTTTACGAGGAGCGTAACACCAACATAGTAAGATGTGAGCATGTTCCTAATTGTGTTGGTATGCAGCCTAGGTCAGGTCTGTTTAATAAAGCAAATCTCCCACTTTTATATTGCAGAATTTGTTAAATTAAAGCAGTCTTTAATTGTTTGTCCTAAACATAGCAATATATGCTTTTGAAATGTAACATGTCTTTGAAAAATAATAGTATACAGTTTATATTGTGTATCACCTTTAGCTTAAAAATACATAGATGTGTTTTTTTAATCTATAAAATAAATAGACAGACACTTTATCAATCCCAAATTGGGAAATTATTTAACAGCAGCAGTGTGTTCAGGTATTAAAATATTTAAAGTTGGAATAAAGTATGAACTACACATCACAAGTATAATGCACAGCAATCCATAAGATAAGTCCGATATGTTCATGAAAACTCCCCAGGAGACACCTACACTAACGTGGCCGAGTGGACTCCGGAGTTTGCTGCATGAGTTGCACTGTATGATCTGTGGTGTAGTGGGCTGTCAAAGCTGAGTAGCCAATGGGGACACACCCCTGAAAGTCCCGCCCTCCTGGGATGTTTGTGTCAAAATCTCAAACAAAAAATGAGAGAGGGCAAACGAGAAGAGCTGCAGCGAGAGCAAAAGTCTGATCATTGAGAACGAAGAAACAAGAACTGCAAACAAAAACCTATTTTAAAACAAAGAAAAAAGACTTATAGTTTACATGATTACACAAATGATTTGTTTGCAACTTATACTTTTATTTTTGAGATTTATTTTATTTTGCTTGACTTCGTTTTTTTCTTCTTTTAAACTCATAGTTTTGCTTTATTCTGAGAATGTGTTGCTTTATCTTTATGACACAAAACTAATCCCATACAGCAGCAGCAGGAGGAGCGGAGGGAGCTGCTGCCCAGCCATTGGGTGAAACCAAAATAAAGGGGGTGGGAAAACACCAACACCCCGCTGCACGCGCTGTCTGGGGTTCTGATGCACCACTGAGAGGGTTATTAGAAATGCATCTTATCAGAAAAAGTTATTATTGACAGATTCTTGTGTTCTAAAGTAATTAAGGCCTACATGTTCTCAAGCTAGTTATATTCTATTACAAACATTTGTAATAGTAATAATACATTATAATAGTAAAAATAATAGTAGTTAATTACATAAAAGATAATGATAATAAAAAGTGTGTGTGTGTGGATGTAGGTGTGGGAGTGTGTTTGTGTGACCTTAAAAGTATTTCAACTCATGTATGCGAAACACTGCACTTTAGGATATAGCTTGAGAGATATGTTGATATCATTATTTTATAGATGCAACCTTCCAAACAATTGATCTGTATGGTTTTCTCATTTTAAATTGTAGTTGTATATGTTTGGTCTATTAATAGTATTCCAATGTATTCTTCATAAAGTGTATTGTGACCTAAAGACGTTTTGTAGCAGATTTACTTGTGTTGGTTTGTTTCTTGTATTTGTTAAGAGAGTTACAGCAGTGCATGAGTCAACACATCCTCACTCCCAGGTCGGCCTATGTTGACGTTATGTCAATGTCCACTGTGTCGGCTTTTTCCAACGCAAGGGGGGCGGCCCTGAGCGTACATGTTCAACTTTCCGGGATGTCCATAGGCTTCTATATAGCTCCCTAAACGTATGTTGTAGGCGACTTGAGGTCGCGAGCGAATGCTACCCGCCGCGCAACCCTGTGTCACGATTCTCAGGTTATGTCACGTTTGTAGTTTTGTCTGTGTTGCTGTTTTTCTTGTCTTTGGGTTTCCTGTCTTATTGTGTAAAGTGTTCACCCCCGTTTCCTGCCTGTCTGCTTTCTGTCTGTTTCCCTCCCTGATTACCCGATTGTGTTCACCTGTTGTCCTTGTGTTTCTCCTCCCCTGTCCAGCTGTGTCTTGTTCTGTGATTACCCTTCTGTGTATTTAGTCTAGTCTTCCCCTGTGTTCCATGTCGGTTCATTGTTTCCCCTCCATGTCATTCCACGGTCTGTGTTCCTTGTGCTGCTCGTTGGTGTTGGATATTTTGGATTCTGCCTTGTTTTGCCACAGCTTTAATTTATTTAATAAAGCTCGCTTTTCGTTATTCTGCATTTGAGTCCTACCTGCTTCACCCATTCCTAACAGAATGAACCGACCAAATTTGGACTCAGCAGATTTCAATGTTTTGGCCCCACAGGCGGAATGTCTTGGGTATTCTCTGGAGTACATTTTTTACACCTGGAAGAACGCCTCATCTAGACGGGGTAAAGAGGCTGCTTTGAAGGAGGCACGCCGGGAGGTTGCTCGCAAGCCCTGGCTCAGGAGCTTGTTGCCGGAGTGGCTACAAACCTTTTCAAGTAGCCCTGAGGAATTGGCACAAGCTTCTAACCCTTTCCTGGGATCCAACTACTGTCCTGTTGAAGGTCCACAGAGTCTCCAAAAGAGCCTCTAGGAGACGCAGGGCCAGGATTCCAGCCCGTGCTCCAACAGCGATGATCCCGGCTTCAGTTCCGGTTTCCACAGCCATGGATCCATGCACCAGTACCGGCCCGCAGAGCTATGTTTCCTTGCTCGATTACCTGGCCCACACAGCCATGGTCCAGGCCTCTGTTTCGGTTCCAGCGGCTCCAGTTCCAACCTCAGACCTTTTCTCAGGAACCCGTCTGGCGTTTGGAGGTCCACGGAGCCTCCAAAAGGTCTCTGGAAGATGCAAGGCCAGGATTCCAGCCCGTACTCCAGCGGCTCCGGCTCCAGTGCCGGTCCCAGCAGCCATGGTTCCGGCCCCAGCAGCCATGGTTCCGGCCCCAGCAGCCATGGTTCCGGCCCCAGTCCTGGTCCCAGCTGCCATAGTCCCTTCTCTAGTCCCTACTCAATTCCTTTCTCAAGTCCCTCCTCTAGTCACTTCCCTAGTCCCTTCTCCAGTCCCACCTCTAGTCACTTCTCTAGTCCCATCTCTAGTCCCTACTCAAGTCCCTTCCCAAGTCCCTTCCCGAGTCCCTTCTCTAGTCCCTCCTCTAGTCACTTCTCGAGTCCCCTCTCCAGTCCCCTCTCGAGTTCCCTCTCGAGGTCCCTCCTCTAGTCCCTCCTTTAGTCCCTATTCTCTCCTTTAGTCCCTCCTCTAGTCCTTTCTCGAGTCCCCTCTCTAGATCCCCTCTCAAGTCCCCTCTCGAGTTCCCTCCTCTAGTTCCTCCTCTAGTCTCTCCTCTAGTCCCCTCTGGAGTTCCGTCTCTAGTTCCCCTCTCGAGTCACGTCTCAAGTCCCTACCCAATGTCCTGGTCCGTTGGAGGTTCCGCTGGGGGTCCTGCCAACTCCATGTCCTGTCCCGTTGGAGGCCCCGTCGACTACTCCCCTGCCGGGGGTCCTACCAATCGTATGTCTGTCCCGTTGGAGGTCCCGCTGTCTACTCTCCTGCCGGGGGTCCTGCCAGCTTCTTGTCCTGTCTCGTTGGAGGTCCCGCCGTCTACTCTCCTGCCGGGGGTCCTGCCAATCCTATGTCCTGTGCCGTTGGAGGCCCCGCCGACTACTCTCCTGCCGGGGGTCCTGCCAACCCTTTGTCCCGTCCCGTTGGAGGTCCCGCCGTCTGCTCTCCTGCCGGGGGTCCTGCCAGCTCCTTGTCCCATCTTGTTGGAGGTCCCACCGACTGCTCTCCTGCCGGGGGTCCTGCCAATCCTATGTCCTGTTCCTCTGGGGGTCCCGACGACAACTCTTCTGCCGGGGGTCCTGCCAACCCCTTGTCCTGTTCCGTTGGAGGCCCCACCATCACCTGTCTCACTGGGGGTCCTGCCAACTACTGGTCCTCTTCCGTGGGGGATCCTGCCGAAGCCTGTCCCACTGGCTCCGGTTCCTGTTCGGCCGACACCGGGTCCTGCCCGGCCTCCGGAGCTGTCTGGTCTTCTCCCTCGAGCCCGGCCCCCTGAGTGCCGCGGTCTTCGTCCTCGGGCCCGGCCCCCTGACTCTTCCTGCCGCTGCTTTTGCCCTCATGCACGGCCCCCTGAGTTTGCCCGCTGTGGCCTTCGCCCCTTTTTGAACTTTGCCTTGCCCCCAGGCCGTCCACCCGAGACCCCCTCCTTGGTCTCTGCCTTGCCCCCGGGCCTTCCGCCCGAGACCCCGTCCTTGGTCTCTGCCTTGCTCCCGGGCCGTCCGCCCGAGACCCGTCCTCCAGACCCCCTCCACCCACCCTTTCTTGGCCCTAGTTATGTGTCCTCACTCCGGTCCCCCTCCACCCACCCTGCTGGACCTTTTTTTGGGACGTCTGGGATCCGTCCCTTGAGGGGGGGGTTCTGTCACGATTCTCAGGTTGTCACGTTTGTAGTTTTGTCTGTGTTGGTGTTTTTCTTGTCTTTGGGTTTCCTGTCTTATTGTGTAAAGTGTTCACCCCCGTTTCCTGCCTGTCTGCTTTCTGTCTGTTTCCCTCCCTGATTACCCGATTGTGTTCACCTGTTGTCCTTGTGTTTCTCCTCCCCTGTCCAGCTGTGTCTTGTTCTGTGATTACCCTTCTGTGTATTTAGTCTAGTCTTCCCCTGTGTTCCATGTCGGTTCATTGTTTCCCCTCCATGTCATTCCACGGTCTGTGTTCCTTGTGCTGCTCGTTGGTGTTGGATATTTTGGATTCTGCCTTGTTTTGCCACAGCTTTAATTTATTTAATAAACCTCGCTTTTCGTTATTCTGCATTTGAGTCCTACCTGCTTCACCCATTCGTAACACCCTGTCTCCTAAAAATTACGTTCCCACAGAACTAAACTGCATTCTCAATTACGTTTAGCTAGAATTTGTATTTTCTCCCACGTTACGTTTGTTATGAACGTATCTTAAATACGTTTATTTTCTACATATCTTTGCCATTTCTTTAAGATCTTGCTTATAATAATGATACTAGTCAATTATAAATATCATTTTAGAGCAAACATTTGAAATTGAGAATCGGGCTCTGTTAAGAACCGAGACACAGGACGCAGGAGCCAAAAGCAGGACTCGGAGACAGTTGTCCAAAAATAGAATGTTCTTTAATAACAAAAACTAAACTTTCAAAAAATAGAAAGTAGTTAAACAGCCAAAACTAAGTTGTACAGCAACACAACAACTCACTTGGCAAAAGGTCTAAATCTCAAGGTAGGTATCAGGAGTCAATAGGCCTGAGTACTCACGACATGAAACATAACAAACTGACAAAGAAACAACGAAACACCAGGGCTATATATAGGTGAGGGGGATGGGCACAGGTGAAAACAATCAGGGCAGGGCCAAGCAATCTCACGGGCGGGAAACACACAAAGGCAGGAAATGTGGGATCTGGAATGACAGGAAAGATTACTTTCAAAATAAAAACAGGATCAAAACACAAAACTAGAGTAAAAACATAACTAAACCTAACATATCTGTCGAGTCACAACAGGCTCGATATATGGTTAAATTCAAATCAGTAGGCAAGGCTGTAATTTCGCCAGCTGTTACTCTCATGAGCGAGACAGAAAATATTAGTTTTAACATGCCAAAAAGCTGCTGTGTCATTCATTTCACCTCAAACATTAAAAGAAATCCAGAGTTACGTGTTTCTGTACTTCCTCTAAGAAGAAAGGACAGTAACAGAAGATCTCTGTGGCTTCAGGCTTGATCGCCGTTCAAATGACAGCGTTGGTTTCCCCAAAAGTGGGCGGGGCTGTAAAGTGACGTATTTGACTCTCATCTATTATTCAAAACCATTCTATTTATTCTAACGTAAATTACATGCCAGTGTTTTATCTTTTTATTTGTTTTTATTTTAAATCGTATAATGTCGGACTTTTTTTGCCATCTGTGAGGAAAATAAATGGGGCTTAGAGCCTCAAAATACTGAAATCTGTATTTTTTTTAAATCTTTGTTTCCTTCTAATTTGTTATTCTTTTCTAAATAACACACTATTATTTACTCAATAAAAACACACAATTATCCTTGTTTTTATTTATTCGTTTAATTCTATAATCTTGGGCTTTTTAGCATGCTTTTTAGCCGTAAATAAAGTCACCGGAAACAGACGTAGGCCTACTGTATAAGGGACATTTCGAGCGATACACACCACAAACCTACTGAACAGATTACCCAAGATCCTCAGCTTGAAGCTCGTTGATTGGATGTTTTAGCCACAATGCACGTTGGATATGATGTTAATGTGATATGATATCCGAAAACATTTAAAAAAATTTAAATACTTTATTCCGAGTGTTCTTGCTTTTCTCTTTGGAAGTCATCACATAACGGCATTGTAATACACGGTTCGGCTGCATTAAATATTACACATCTGCCGTAGTGCTTTATTTATAGAGCCCTGATGAGAAGACTTCTAAACAAACATGAAGAATTGCCGCCAAAACTGAATATGTGACGTGGATCATAAATATATCAACAATTAAACAACATCTTGCATTTCTTTTCACAAAATACGTGTCCTTGCAGTATCAATAGTAATTCGGCTGACTTTTATATTTGATCCAATTGGTAGACAGGCTATATTTACACCATAACGGTGCACAGCTGATAGAAAAGGACTTGTAATTTTTAAAGATATTACTGATTTTCTTTGAATATAAGAATGTAAATACTGAGTTGAGAGAATAGTCAGGGGATTGGGTGATGGGAGACACATCTATGGAATCACAATTTCAATAGCTTCCCATTAAATGACGGATATACCTTTCTGTCTGTGATGTTTTACAAATCAGGTATTAATGTGTAGAAATAAAACATGAGAAATAGTATAGCAATATATATATACTCTTATGTATGTAGATAGAATAAGAAATGTGCAGAAATGTGCAGAATTCTGAGTTTAATGGTGGAGGTATACACACATATTGATAGATGTCTTGTGCACTGCTGAGGAACCTGTGACCCAAGTTTTTCATTCATTGCATAACTACACCGTTGATATGTCAATAAACCTTAGAAAATCTTGAAAGGGATGTGTAAAATAGCAATTATATACAGTTTTTAATTAACTATTAGTAGAGAATAACGAGTAATTAATATACTTTATAGAGATCTGCAGATAAATGTTTAGTCTTCTCAAGCATACACTATCAAATATCTCTCCTGATTATTGGCACTTGACAATCACCTTCCCTGAATTTTACTCAGGTGTAACTAAAGTCTGCTTTAAGGGTTGTTTATATTTCACATCATTAATCAGAATCTGCAAAGTAACTAAAATAAATGTAGTGGAGTAAAAATATCAGGTTAAACCTCCAACCTCTCTATTGGAGTAGAATTACAAAGTAACAATGAGCTGTCATGTGGGTATATATTAATGCTGCCCATTATGGATACAAGTGATTTTCACCCATTTAGTACTTACATGTTTTACATTTGTACACACCAATTTGTTTCCTATCGCCTAAAACTCCAGGGCTGTACACAGTTTAATACTGTCAACTTCTAATTTTTGGAAAAACAAAAACATCTTTTAAAACTACAGTTCCCAGTAGAGACGTGCCATAGAGAACATGTTGCGAAACACAATAGCCAGCATGTGTAGTTCTGGGGGGGGCGTTCAAATCCAGTTTTGAATAGTCTGCCGTGGTTTCGTTCCATTTCAAAGAGCTTGACGCTTGGCGTAACCTTGGCGCACTGCCACTCCAACATCCAATCCCAGAGCTTGAAGATTAATCACGGAGTTTGTCAACGGGACTGTAGTCCCAAACGATAGCTGGGGATTATGGGTAATGTAGTGTCTTCGGCCATCCTAAACTCTGATTTTTTTCTGATATCATACCACATTAACAACACCACATCCCAACGTGCATTGCGGCTAAAACATCCAATCAGCGAACATGAAAACATTCCCAATTAAACATGCAAAAATAAATCGCTAAATAAAAAGATAAAACACTGGCATGTAATTTACGTTAGAATAAATAGAATAGTAATAGTTTTGAATAATAGATGAGAGTAAAATCTACGTCACTTTACAGCCACGCCCACTTTTGGGGAAACCAATGCTGTCATTTGAGCAGCGATCAAGCCTGAAGCCACAGAGTATGGGCTCAGAACAGTCTCATAATACACACATGCGCACAGAAGGATTCACACTTGTATTTCATGATCCACACTTGTGTTTTTCAATGCACACACAAATGTGTTCCGTTTCATATAGGCTACATGTAAATAAAATACAGAAAAAAATGTACATGGGTATTTTTGATCCTCACATATTTGTTTTCCGTTTAAAACCTCTGAACCTGCAAACACAAACAGCTTTCTGTGCACGGATCGCTGTGCATTCGTGTGTGCGTTTTTTGAGACTCCCCTGACGGTCAGCCGATTCGTACTTGTAATTATTTCTATCTATAGCCAATCAGATGTCTCCTCAATTCTAAGCCAATCACATGAGCGCGCCGCCACGAGGGTAGATTTCTTGCGTTCATGACGTAGCGCTTCATGTACGCATTTTGCGCATCTTTCGGTGAAAGATCGATTTTCTGTCTTGCTTCCTGGGTCATTAACTGTAGTTTTCTCCTATTGGCCGGCGTTGACGGGGGCGGATCCAAGACACTTCCTGCCGTTTTTTTTAATTTACAATATTCTAATGTCTGTGGTTATTTAAACATTCCCTAATAAAAGTATTTCAGTGTCAATAAGTGAGGGTTAAAGACAGTGTGTTTAGTGTACAACACTACGTGTCATTTCTCCTTAAATTCACTTAACCAAAACATATATTAGCCACATGCTAACGCTAAATTGAAGCCAAGAATATTTACTCATAAACCGGAAGTTGTTGTGTGAACTTCCGGTTTTCAGAATAAAAACAGTGTATTTAATTTCCAGTTTTCCGAATAAAACGGTTTTAAATGAAAAATTTAAATTACGCCATATAAACATTGATTTTATTTCTTCCAATGTTGAACCTCAGAGGAATAAATGTTTTGGTGATGGTGTTAGTGTGATGGTGTTAGTGTGTTCATGTCAGGTCCTCAATGATGTGGACCTGCATCGGATGTGGATTATTCAATTTCCTTGTTTATTTGTGAGATGCAGTGGCACAAAGAAAATGCATACTTTGTTTGGTAGTACTAGTAGGCAAAAAAACACTGGTTGTTCTTGTTCCAGTCTGTTACTGTCACTTTAACATACTACTATCCTACTATAATGCTGTACAAATCAGATGTATTATTTATAGGGCCGGGACTTTAACGCGTTAATTAAGATTAATTAATTACACAAAAATTAACGCATTTTAATCGCACTTTAATCGCACTTATTTTTGCACAGCGGAACGTTTCTCACTGGATGAGTTTCAGGCGTACCGATTATACTGGAGCACCAACTAACGTTCATGACTTCAGCATGGGACTTCAAACAACAACAAACCACGGTGAACAATAGTCAAACATGAATGAACAAGCTGATGAGACCGCTTTGGTCGGCCCCGTGGATGGGACATTTTGTTTTAAAAAACGGACGGATGGAAGCGTCGATAAGAGCACGGTTGTGTGCAAATTATGCAAGAAAGAATGTGCATATCACCGCAGCACATAAAGCCTAAAGTATCACCTAAATGCAAAGCATGTAGCAGCTAGCATGGACGTTAGCCCGACTCCGAGTGCAAGGAACCACACCCTGACCCAACCCACACTCAACAGATGACTGGTTTCAGGGCCAGGATATGTAAGTCCACGTCTGAGAAAATAACCAACTCCCTGGCTCACTGGATTGCACTCCACTTGGAGTAAAATCCATGTGAAAATTGCTTCTCACTGAAAATTGCTTCTCACTGTTCTCAGGTCAAATTTGATTAAAAATGCGATTAATTTCGATTAATTAATTACAAAGCCTCTAATTAATTAGATTATTTTTTTTAATCGAGTCCCGGCTCTAATTATTTAATAAAGAAACATTTTTCAAGTAAAAAATAAAAATGATATTATCGTACAGTGAGTTTTTGGTATCGTTACATCCCTAGTACTCACCTTTTGTGTCTCATTCCAGGGCTGCAGTCGAATAGTCAGTTTAGCTTAGGAACCTTCCTAACGGAGAGAAATGACCCGGAAGAACCTCAGTGGCAGCCATGATAAGAGCCGTTCAGATTCTCTAGATCAGGGGTATTCAAACTTTTTTATTAAAGGTCCACTTGTGAATTTGATACAAGGTCACTGGTCCGGATCAATGCCAGTAAAGTCCCCCCCGGAGCGGAGCCGAGCACCGAAACTTAAATTAAGAAGCAGTTTCTTACGGCACGCTATGCATGGGGCCCCCTTGACACGTCGGGGTTTCCCGATGTGTCGTTGCAGTAAATGAACCTGTTATGCCGAGAGACCCCGGTACCGGGGTACTGCCGCAACATCTTGCAGGAAACAGTGTCTGAGGGCATGTTCATTTAATAAACTATGAATGTTTTGTATCCATGTAACGGGAAGAAACTCATCTAACTGATTGTAAGGGAAACTTCTGTAGCAATGGAGAGTCAGGACTCAGAGAGACACGGGACGAGCAGGAGTTCTGATGTCAAACACTGAGATTTAATACAAGTATCGGCCGGAGAAATTCACATCACAAGTCACACAGTCAAAGGTTCTGACTGCACGGGTGGGTTGCCATGTCAAATCTGAATCTGCCTCTCATCCTAATAGACCTTTTAACCAGTCAACCCCCACATTGTGTCCACCAGGAAGCACTGAATTATCTTTATCTGACTCTAGGGCTCTTGTGACCGAGAGTTGACCGGTCAATAAAATGGTAAGGTCAGCCACAGCTGACCGTTCCCCTTCCTTAAGACAGATAACAGACTTCGGCTTGGTCATAAAATGTCAACAGGCCGAAAGGTCAAATATCTTAGGAGTAAGGAGAATTATTCTTTGACACTTAGGAGTAAAGACAAAATTAATCCCTCACACTGATCATTTACATTTTTATTTTTTTTAAAATGCACAATGCTAACGCTGAGCCTCTGAATTAGCAACGAGCGAAAAATGCTAACAGATGACTGCACCGAAATTCACTCACAAAACCTTATTATTTATATTTGCACATCTAACAACACATCGTGAGGAGACACAGAATCGAAGGGTACCCTTCATTATCACTCAATTATATGAACTCGTGGAGATAATAACAAGAACAGACATCAAAACATATGGCGCTAGATAGCTAAAAACGCTAACATGGCTCACCTGTGTCGTAGTCTGGTCAAAAGTGGTCTTCAATGGCATTAAAACGATAAAAACGCTGCTGAAGTTAATCCATAGGTTAATCCAATGTGTCTGTGTCCCTTTGAAATGATTTCTGATAATCCATTAGCAATAAACATGCTTTTCGGTTTCCAGATCTAGAGACAGCTTCACTCTGGTGCAGAACTGCGTCCGCGAAGCTCCCACCTTTTTGTTTTAGTATGTGTGTGTGTGTCATACTTGCCAACCCTCCGGATTTTCGCGGGAGACTCCCGATTTCATTGCCCTCTCCCGGTTTCCTCCTGGGGTCATATTTCTCCCGCATTTCTCCCGATTTATGACAAAATCAGATTTACTCACGACTGTTTCCACTCGGACCTTAATACAGCTACACCATTGTTTGGTTTCCATGGTAGCGTGTTTCTTTAGTAGCGTGCGCAGTGGCGGTTCTAGACCAATTTGACTGGGGGGGGCCACTGGGGGGCCAGTTATTTTCTGAGGGGGGCACAATAAATACAGGACGAAAAAGAGAACTAGACAGTATGAAGTAATTGCGCATAAGAAAACAATGCAATACAGTTATTGGTATTTGTTTCAGTACACTTATTTATTTCAGATATATATATTATAGTTATTACTGTTAGCTTCAGCTTAAGTTATAGTACCATTTTTTCACTAACACCATATCATATTTATATAAAAATAAAGGCAATGAACAGTTACATCTCTACTTTACATTTACAATTACACGGATACAATAGTTTAAATCACCTTCAATTATCGTGGTAGTCTCTCGAAACGTAGGTTTCAATCAGTCTTTCTTGGATGCAACAGCCTCTGATGATCCGAGATGAAAAGTGTTTGTTTTTCGCGCGCTTCAGCCGGACAGTGAAAGTGAGTGCACCGCTCTAATGGGTCCGACTAGAATGACGAATAACGTTAGTTCCGTCTATTCCGTCATTCAATAAATCGTGTAATAAATCATACATTTTTCATTTTTTTCACTTTTTTCACTTTTCATTTTTAGGGGGGCCACAGGGGGGGTCAGAGGTCAGTGTTAGGGGTGCACTGGCCCCCCCTGGCCTCCCTAAAACCGCCCCTGAGCGTGCGCAACTGAAAGTCTGAGAGGGTGAGGAAGATAGTCACAGAAAACAGAACAAGAATCGACAACTCCACCCTCTGCTCACTCCTTTCCTGTATAATACAGGTCCAGCCCACACATATGCTCCATCAAGACAGTGCACTTACAACTACAATAAGCATGTTAATGTTAATCTAATACAGCTCCGGTGATCCACTAGCACCCCACCCCCCGGTGGTTTTGAAATGCTCCCGATTTCTGAGGTCTCAAGGTTGGCAAGTATGGTGAGTGGGGAGATTCCCCTTCGATTCTATTGGCTCTAACTGTCAGAAAAAGATGTCAATCACCAAAATCGACCAATGGGTTCCAGAGAAACGGTAAAACCCCCATTTCCACCCAAATCACCTCAGAGGTGGAGTTTATTTTGCTAAACCTCTCTAAAAAGGTCAAATGTCACTTGTTTTGCATCAATCTTGATACAGGGTACTTATTATATGTTGTACTTTGGATTCCTAAAGCTTTTAGTCTACTTTACCATCATCCAAGGGTAGTTTTCACTATAAGTAAAAAATAATTTTTGGACGGACACTATAATTTACAGTTTTTTACTATGTTCAATCTGAATTTTTCTTTAAAATAAAAAACATCTATATTGATTCTGACTTTTCTACATCCAACTCACAGGTTTATCATTACTTTGAGAAAAAAGATTATTAATTTAACCCTTTTAGAAGGGAAGATATGGTCATTTTTTCTGGGAATGTCATTTTCGAGCCTGAGACCTCAAAAACAGGCTTACGGCCCGTCCACACTACAGCTTCAAAAAAAGCTTGGAGCTGGGCGCGTCTGAAGCTCGACCAACAACCAATCACATGAATCTCTCGCCCCTGACACACAAGTAGCGGTGTGATTGGCTAGAGCTTATACTGGCATATGATTTGATTGGCTGGCGCTGGCTACTCCGCCGTCTCCGGCATCAGAAGTTGAACATTGTTCAACTACCGTAGACGGACCGCTATGCTACCCACAATTCAGTTCGGCGAAAAGCGAGGCAACGTGATGTCACTCCATTCAAAGTGAATGGGCAGAAGCGTTGGAAACCGTTTTTGAAGCTGTCAAAGCTGTAGTGTGGACGGGCCGTTAGGGCTAAAGGGTGTTTCATGTTGTCGTTGCTGTGGACCTTCTTAATCTACCTTCTTTGCCTTCTTAATCTACCTTCTTTGGGGGCCCCCTTCTGGTCCAAGCACTTGCCTGCCTTGCCTGTCGGGAAACGGCGCCCCTGTACACCCACACACACCCACCCACCCACCCACACACACACACACACACACACACACACACACACACACACACACACACACACACACACAACACACACACACACACACACACACACACACACACACACACACACACACACACACACACACACACACACACACACACACACACACACACACACACACAGTATGGTGGCTTGAACTAGTGGGAGAAATGGCACTGTTTGTATGAAGCCAATGCCTTAAACCTCGGCAAAAAAGGCATTAGAAGCATTAGAAAGTCAAGGTAAACTTGCGGTTATCTTGCGGTCTGAAATGCATGTCAAGCTCGCGCACATAAGTACATATATATGCACGTTCATTCTCACAACGCGTCAGACACAAACAAATATACATTAATTTACATCAGAATCAGAACGTTTTTATTTTTTAATTTTGTATAATTTTTATTTTTTATAATGGAACACAGGGTTCGGTCCGGATTGGTTTGCAGTTCGGTCCGGATCCGGAGTTTGAGAAGCCCTGCTCTAAATGAAAGGAAAGGAGGTTTGAAACTTCCGTTATAATCTCCTTTAGTTTAGGAAACACTGGACCTTCCTTTACGAAAGGAAAGGAGAAAATGCTGCCCCACAATGCCTTGCGGCCACAGCATTTTCCATAACACAACATTCAGCCGTTAACGGAAACAACCGATTATGACCGAGAAATTAGTATCATGAAAGTTACGGTGCTTATTAAGCATTTTAAAACTGATATGGTAACTTGCCAAAGTGCTTTGTTTTGAACATTCATCACTATAATAATCAAAAGGAGAAATATGAACGTTATTTCTTTACTGAAATTATCAAATAAAGTCAACATTTCATAGTATTTACTGAACTGTGTGGGGTTTCTTAAACTTTTAAAAGATGTTTTAATGGTGATATACACAGTGATAGATGTTAAGGACTAACACGTTTATAATTTAATAAGTTTCACTTTCCTTTTTTATTTAAATTCCAACCTCGGTCATGTGTCGTTCGCGAACGAGCCGATTCTTTTGAACGGCTCTTTGGTACGAACGAGGGGAACCGAGTCGTGCTTGGTGAGAGCCGTTCTTTTTATCGTTCAATCGTTGGTCTGCATTCACTGCCTGCCAAAATTCACTCGCCTTTTAAAAAGCTTGATTTTGTTCCCCAAACGTATTCTGTGAAGACCCGCCCCTACTCTGATTGGTAGGTTTCAGCACGAGGAGTGAGGTGGGGTTGGTCTTAACGGAATACGCAAGAGAGAGAAGTCATAACAAGTGGTACAGGACAGGTAGACGACGTGTTTTTAGGATGGAAAATGAGCCAAACGTGAAAACGCAGCAGCATTTGGATGCACTTCAACCAAAACCCAGGCAGTGATAAAGCGCACCATTTGTAAAGGCAAAATATTCTTTAAAGCAGGGTCAACAAATAATCTCCATCGCCACTTAAAAACACAGTATCTAATATTAAGAGTTGCAAGGCAAGGCAAGGCAATTTTACTTAACACATAGAGAGGGTAAATTCAAAGTAGTAGGCTACATTCACTGACATGAATGACATGGATATGGCGCCACCTTGTGTCATGTTTACAATACAGATTATTGACATTAGGTTGGTATTACAGTCAATCATTATCCTGGTGATTATTTTGCAGATAAACCTAGTAACCCCGCCCCCTTTAAAAAAAAACGGGTCTTTTGAATGGCTCTTTGAGAGGAACGGAGCCATAAAATTAGGCTCCCTTCAAAGAGCCATAATTCCCATCACTAGTGCAGAGTATCTAGATGCGTCCGTCGTTCTTATTATACATCCATGTAGCCCGCTCACTCCGCTGTATATATATATAGAGAGAGAGATCTGTGAGGAAATAGAGCAGAAGAATATGGGCCTGACGAAAAGGAATCCAGCCTTCCTCCAGATGAGTGAGAGTTGCAAAACAGCAGATTAGAGAAGCCCAGGACTTGTTCCCATGGAAACGCTGGCCCAGGGAGACGGCTATGGGAATGCAGCATATTGTAGGTCAGACACAACATCAGCGATCCAATCAGACGTAATCTGTGCTGATTTGTGGGTCACACATGACGAGGAGCTGGTGCCACTCTATGGCTCTCTCTGGCCAGGTTCCAGTCTGAGCTCAAGGCCAGCAGTGGGGGGAGGGGGGGGGGGGCACTCAGAGATTAACTCTGTAGCAGTAGTAAAACAACAGTATTTCCATATTTAACTTAACCAGTATACATTTATTTTCTAACTTTGGTGTTTGGTTACTTGACTGACTCAGTAATTACTCAACACAGGAAGTCTGCATAACAGCTATGAGAATCAACAATTACTGAAAGTAAAAGTACTCATTATGCAGAATAATACTAATGTATTATTGGAGTATATTGAATGTACGATATGATGCATATGATACTTTAATGTCAGACCAAGTCTGACATTTTCCTTGCATCACAGCCAGGGCCGCCTTAATGCACGGGCTGACCTGGGCTGAAGCCCAGGGGCCTACGGAGATCAGGGGCATATCATGAGCCAATAAAAAAGTTTAAAAAAAATATGTAATTAAAAAAAAATAAAAAAATTATTTCGGATGTTTTTAAAAAACATTTAGATAAACAAAGTCTTGGCTTTCAGAATATGAAACTTTTATTTCCAAAATCACACGATAAATAAATGTTTGAAGCTTGTAAAGGGAAGATGACAGCTCTCACCATCGCCACTACACTCCCCCTCCCTCCGGCTGACATTATGAATGTAAGGCGTATAGTATCATAGATAACACGGCAGGGTCCGTTACAGTTTGTTTTCATCTGGTTTCAAATAAAACAAAGTCTTGGCTTTCAGAATATTAAAATTGTTTCGGCAAATTCAGATGATAAATACAACATTGAAGCTTGTAACGGCATAATTACAGCGGAGAACGGAGTAACTTGACGTCACAGCAGGCATAACAACAGCCTGTGTTTCTCGTGAGGGGTTTTCCCCGGGAAACAAACACAATACACACAAACGCAAAAATGCACAAACACACACACTCGCGAGCTTCCCCCAGACCAGTAATCCAAACGAAAATATCTTCCCTCCGTAGTATTTTGATCATTTGCTCCGCTAATCAATCAGATCGATGGAATCCAGAGATTTTTCTCAAACATGATGACTCCGAAACAGTCAGTGGGCACCACTTAACAGCCAATCAGAATGAGAATATGTTTCACATGTGACTTATTCAAATTGCGAGTGATTGAGTGACAGCTGAAAGTTGTTTAGGAGAAAAAGTTTGAGAAGAAAAAGTTTGAGAGTGGCGCTCGGGAAAGGAAATTGTTGAGGGAAAAGGAGTTTCGAGACAAGCAGCTATTACAAAAAATGCCGAAGCTTACAGGTTATTTTAAACCTGTAGGCCAGGATGAGGAGGAAGGACAGATGAGTTCTGTACCGAGCGGTAGCGGTGCCGGCCGCGGGGCCTCGGAGCCAAGTAGGCCGTCTGGTTCTGATAGCGATGGAGTAGCGGGAGAGGAAAAACAGACAGGAGGGACATTATCTGTTGGAGGAGATGGGAGGACGATGAGGACTTGCTACGTGGAGGGGAGCCAACGGCAACCGGACAAATACATGAGGGAGGCCCGATACGTCACTCATCTGGAGGAGAGGACCAGGCGCGCAGAGCAGAGTGGAGAAGTGCGATCACAGAGCCTGCCGAGGCTATAAATGACTTTCATTTGTTGTTTAAATAGGGGGCCTACAAAACCTATCAGCCCCAGGGCCTGATGGCAGGTTAAGGCGGGCCTGATCACAGCAGCTCCATTTGCAACATCAACAAGGACACATACTAAGACATATGGACGGTACGAGTGTGTTTATGGTCGTTAAACTTGTTTTGTCCGTTCTGTGGAAACCACCTGGGCCAAGTGACACGGTTTAGCTCATCACGAATCCAAGTAGGAAGTGGAGCTGGGCCTTTACATACTGCCTTCTCTGTGTTTACCTTGAACATCTAAAGAGCAACTGCAGGCTGCTTAGTTTAAACGTTAGGCGCCTCGCAGCGGAGAAACTGTGACGTGCTGGGACGACTGGGACTGTGACGGCTGCTAGTGGAGCCTCGTAGCAACTCTGCTTTCTGCACCACAATCTGGTGCTGCTGAATTGTGACTACTAAATGAGTGAGACTCCAATATCAGAAGTTCAGAATAAGTTTTAGTAGTTTTTATTTTAACAGGGAGGAAACCAGTTTTAAGATGTTGAAAAGTTCATTAAACATAAAAAGGCATTTCAAAGAAGTTGTGTTATTCTACATTTTGACACCAAGATTTTCAGATTTTACTGCAAATGTATATCGGTTCCAAATATCGGTTATCGGTCTCCTTGATTACTAATAATCGGTATCTGTATCGGCCTTGAAAAAGCCATATCGGTCGATCCCTACTCTACATTCAATGACAAATTCATTCTTATTTTTTCTACATAAGCTTCTATTAAAGTGTGTTTCCCTTGCTTTTTATGAGAAAGACATTTAGGTCCATGTCTCTGTCACTTGCACTATTGTTATATTTCTATTCGCGTTGCTCTATCTTTACTTGTTTTTTTATGTCTTAAGGATATTGTATGTTGTAGCCTACTTTTGGAGCTGCCTGGGACTTCAGATATTAAAATGCCAATTCTGCGCTGTAGCTATTGTATTTGACAATAAGCCTTTGAAATCTTACATTCTCCGGAGTATCTACAGTGACGTTAGCTTCCGGTATTATGTTAACAACGATTACAGCCGTTAAAAATGCATTAAATAAAAAGTCATGAATGAGTCCATGAGGAGAAAAGGCGTGTGGAGTTATGCAATAAATACACAACGTCTAAATCCTCTGTTATGCGCGACATCGGACATTGGAGAAAGGAGGGTGGAACCCCACGTCACAGCCCCCAGAGAGGAGGAGCGAAGGGGAGATACAAGCGGGAAGAAACCAAAGTGTCTCAGCCTCTTTTCCACGGGACCAGCTGCGAGACAACATCTGCTTTTGTCTCCTCCACTAATCCTCTGTTTGTTTCATTACTATGAAGGTAGATATGGTGTAAAATGCGAGAGCGTGTAAAACCTGATGTGAGCGCTTGCAGAAAAAAAATCTGAGCTTGCATACATTTACACTTGTATGAAATATCCACGTAACTGTGAACCAAATGTACACTTGTATAAAATATCCACGTAACTGTGAACCAAATCTGAAGTCACAGAAGAAAAAAAAAAGTTTTGTAGCTTGTAGAAAAAAAATGAATTTAGTGATGAAATGTTCACTTGCAGAAAAATACTTATTTTTTAAATATATTTTCCATTACAACTGCAACTTGGTTATTACAACCTCTCAGATCAGTTATTACAACTTGACGAATTTGCTCTGTGGCACTATAAATCGACGAATCTGCAGTCTTGACTTTTGCTACACTTCTTGCGATAAATGTGTGCAAAAGTAATTTTCACCTGTAGATGTCAGGTAGATGTGGGGGGAGGGAGGGGGGTTGGAGCGAAGGGGCGGAGCTATCAGAACGACGAGGCTCGGGCAGCGCCATATAAATAGAAGAGTTACGACAACGGAAGTCCAAAAACGGTTATCGTCACGTGGTTCATGTAGACGAGGATCGTTCCCCGGAAGTTCATGGCGGGCAATGTGAATGCAATGATAACAGGAGATAGAACTACGATTTTTGGTAATTATTAGTGAATAAAGGTTTTGATTTGCAATATTTATACAACAAATCGATATGTGTATGTATTTACATCAATATGTTTTAAAAAATAAAATCGAATTTGCTAATATTAAGTGATAATATTAGGATTAGTGTGAACAACTAGTTTACATGTTACTAACAGTGCCTTGTTAAAGAGCCTGTTGCTGTTTATTTATAGCTTTGAATTCTTTAAAACCAATATTATCTTCTTAAACTTGTATGGTAGTCAGGAGCATCACTTTCTAATGTTTATTGATACATTTAGAGGGAGGAGATCTAAAGTAATGTTTTAAAATTCAGATTAGATTCATTTCTACCATTTTCTTAAATTCATGGTAGTTTGACTAGTTTCAGTAATCCCCTGGTAATTGAGGACACAAGTTATCTAAATGACTAATGTCATCTTTATGGCTTTCAGAAAGGACAGGAGACCGACAGGTGACTATCAAAGGACTAGCAGCAGCAGCAGCATATGATGATGATGATGATGATGATGTTAAATGTGTTGTTTTAGGAACAACCATTGCAAATACATGGAATTCAATAAAGATTGAATAGCATATCATGCAGTTTGTCGGTGCCTTTTCCTCCGTGTTGTCCTGGTTTGCTGTGCTGCCTCCTAGTCGCCACCATGGTTTGCTGTGCTGCCTGGGGATGCTCCAATCGCTCAGAGAAAGGAGTACGAATGTACGGCTTCCCCACTGACACAGAGCGGAGGAAAAAATGGCTGGCTCAAGTCAGCAGGAGCAATTTCACGGCCAACAGCAAACAAATATGTGAGGTAATTATATACAAACACTGCATTTGCACTTTTTCACCAAACGAAAACCACACCATTGGGAAAGCTTAATGTTTTGTTTAATACAAAAAAACAGGGAAAGGCTTGAAAAACACTGAGAGTTGAGACTCAGGGTGCAGGGTCTCAGTGCAGGTATTCAGGCTCTTACACTGTTTTTCCTAATACTGTGTATTCAACCTGTTACGTTCCCTCTTTGCTAGGGGTAAGAAAGGGAAACGACACGACCAGTTTGTAATTGGTATTGGTTACCGGTGGTTTTATTGGTAACGGCAAACTGAGCAAAACGTTGCACACAAACAGCTTGGCCCAACAACGGGTCAAGCTGTCACTAGTTCACAAAAGGGTCTCCAAAAGAGAGTAGCCCAGTACTATACAAATGAAAGAAAATACCTCACTTCTACAGTGGAAACAAACAACAAAACGGGACTGTGAGCAAACACAGCTGGTGCGGGTCTACAGGTGCTAATCACCTGGATCCACGCAATACACACAGGAATGCTGATCTACAGGTGCTAATCACCTGGGTCTAAGCTGTTTCACAAGGTAACTATCCTAAGTGCGGTTCTACAGGAGCTAAGCAACCTGGATCTACGCAACACACACACAAACCCTACACTAAACACAGAATACCACGACACACTGCTAACCAGTGTGCTCGCACAGAACCCTACAGAATACACACTGCTAGTCAGTCTACAGAATCACAGGAGGAAGGCTTTGTCACGATGAGAGGGTTGAGGCATCTGTCACACAATACAGAGCCTCCAGAGTGATGATAGTCCTCAGCCTTTGTACTCCTCCCCAGCAGGTGTGCGCCGGCTGTGCGCTGCGATTGGACGACGTCAATCTAATCCCCATCTTCAGAGGCGGACCAGGAGATGGGCAGCCAATGATGTTGGCGCAACCACACAGCTCATTTACATGAACACACACACAGCTGAAAACACACAGGCAGATTAATGAGCAGACAAACAGCATCCGTAACACAACCACTATGGAATATGTATGTGGGCAGACAAACTGAGTTTTTCTGTGTGTGAAGTAACCTCAAGTCACTCCGCAGGCACATTTTGATGCAGACCAGTGTGTCAAGACAAAAAAGGGCAAGACTAGGCTGAGAGCAGAGGCTATACCCACCATCTTCGTGCATCGCCCTGTGGTCAAAAAGAGAAGGGCCCCTGTATCTACAAAGCCCATAGCTCATGATCACAGCTATAGTGTGAAAGGTGACACAGGTATAATAAGTATGAACTCTTAGTAACAAAAGTAATATCTCTTATTTTTAAGTGGTATAATATTTTAAATATTCGAAAATGTACAGTGCCATGTCTTCTACTTACATTAGTCTCAAAGATTGAGGGAAGAAGGGATGAAGAGACTGAGAGAAAGGAAAGTGAGGGTGAAGAAAGAGAGGACATGGCTAGTGAGGAGAGACAGGGAGGGCGGACACCACCCACTCAGCCAGTCAGCATACGAGGGAACCTGCAGCCAGTCAGCATACGAGGGAACCAGCAGCCAGTCAAACAGATCTATTAAAAAAATGAAAGAGAAAATGAAAGAGCCAAGAAGGAATCACCAAAAAAGCAAAGGCCGCACTAAGAAAAATCAGGAAGGAAAATGCAGCTCTCAAGAAAACAATGAAAATTAGGGACAAGAAATATAAGAAAACGTTTTCAAAAGACCAACTTAAGGCATTAGGCAGACTCACCACAAAGGGGATGAAATGGAGCAATGAGACAATTAAGAAGGCTTTAAAAATGTGCTTTGCGTGCGGAGCAACGGGTTACAAAACTCTGCAGGAATTGCAGATTCCCCTTCCAGGAATAAGGACACTGCAAAGAAGGATGCAATGTGTTAAGTTGGAGCCTGGTGTGTTGACAGAGGTCTTTGATTTCCTAAAATTGAAGGCAGATTGATTGACAGACCTTGAAAGGGAGTGTGTGTTGACCTTGGATGAAATGGCAATCACACCAAGTGTGGAGTTAGACATGATTACAGGCAAACTGTACGGTGATGTGACTTTACCAGGTCACACAGGGGTGGCAACACATGCTTGTGTGTTTATGTTGGCTGGAAACACAACACGGTGGAAGCAAGTAGTGGCATATCATTACACTGGCAATTCTACCAATGGAGCAGAGTACAGGCCAATCATTATTGATATAATACAGAGGGCAGCATCCATAGGGCTACATGTGCTTGATGTCACCACCGACATGGGTAGCCCTAACCGAGCCATGCGGAAATCATCAATCAAACATCGGTGCCACATCCAGCAAAACCAGACAGGCAGCTTTATTTCATGCCCGATGTCCCACATCTGGTAAAAAATTTAAAAAGTGCCCTTGTCCGTGGGCAGGTCTTCATAATTCCTGAGGATGTTGTTAACAGAGAGAACCTCTCCTCTAACGAAGTTTCTGTGGTCCCCAGTAAGGACTTATTGACCTTTCAGGAAGGGATGGCCTTAAAAATAGCTCCCCATCTTTCAGCTGCAGCCATCGAGCCAAGTCACTTTGATAAGATGAAGGTTGGTCTTGCTCTAAATGTGTTCAGTAAGGCTACAAGTGCTGGGCTGAAATACATGGTGCAGCAAGAAAACCGCCCTCTGTCCTACCTGACGACAGCGTGGTTCCTGGAGCAGGTTGATCGTTGGTTTGATCTGATGTCATTTCGCCATCCAATTACAGCCCTGAGCAGGCTCAAGATGGAGGAGTACCAAAAGGCCATCACCGTCCTCCAGAACATCGTCCATCTGTTTCGTGGGATAAAGACAGGTCAAAAGGGAGGTTGGAAGCCTGTTCAAACAGGGGTGATAATGGCAACAACATCAATTTTGGCCATACAAGAGGAGATGCTTACACAAGGACACAGGTTTGTGTTAACGTCAAGGTTCACACAAGACTGCCTTGAAAATACATTCAGCTGTGTGAGGTCTAAAAATCCTGTCCCAACTCTAGTGGAATTCCATCATGCACTGAGAATCATATCTGTGGGGCAGTTCCTCACCACCATCAGCTCTGGGAGCTACCAGGAAGACCACAGTAGCTTTTTGGCAGACTTCCTGGACACAGGGGAGCCAAAAATCACTCCATCAGTCAGAGTGGAACAGCTGATGGCGGTGAACAGAGCAGCTGCACCTTACCTCACAAAAACTGAGAAATGTATTCTCTTCCATCTTGCAGGCTACATCGTCCACAAAATCATCAAGTTTGCCAGCATCTGTGAAAAATGAAAAATTGCAACAGAGCACCATGATGAGAGTCCTTCTGGTGACAACAGCTTGTTAGTGGACTTGAAAGACTTCAAGGCAGGTGCTCTTTGTCGTCCCTCCCAAGAAGCCTTTGACTTCATTCACCAAATTGAGGAACTATTTAGGACCAAGACTGGTTCCTCCCTCATGCAGCTCCCCAACGCAGTGGGTGTCTTGGAGAAAGAAGCTCAGGCCCTCTCTAGCAGGCTTCCGTCATGCTGTGGAGTACAACAAAAACTCGTAAAAATATTCATACGGCTGAGGATGAGAATTGAGGCCAAACAAATCAGAAATGACAGAAAAAATAAATAAATTAAAAGATGGCCATTTTGGAAGCAAGAGCCAATCCAAAAAGGTGAAAAGGAACAACAGCAGCCAAGCTACCACATCCAGCAACCCCCAAACAGATCCACAGCTGCAATCATTTCCATTAGTTGTTGCAATGGAAATATTTGGACTAAACATTGCTCTTCCACCTGCCAGCACCCAGCTAACATCACTGCCCCTCCACCCGTAACATCACTGCCCCTCCACCTGCCAGCACCCAGCCAGAGGAGCGCAAACAACAAAAACAAGCAAGGTGTCCCATTATGTACCTGGAAGATTGGGTTGGCAAAATGGAGTAAGAGAGGGACTTGAAATACCTTGGTGGCTCTCTACTCATGTTGTTACAGTTGTCTTGGTTACAGCTCTCAAGTTTATTTTTTTTTGCCATTTCCACATCTTTAGAAAATATGAAATAAAAAATTGAAGTGAAATCAACCTCTTCTCCGGAGAACAAACTTTGATTTCTCTGTCTTGTGAGTTTGCAGTCTTGCAGTTTTGTTCCTCCACCTGTAACATCACTCCTCCTCCACCTGCCATACAGTAGGTTACTAACAAGATTACTTATATAATACAGTGATAGAATACATGTTTAGTATGCTTACTTATATAAAACAGTAGTATTAAACTTACCTTGTGTTTTCACTCTTACTTAAGTCCCTCTCCCTTTGCCATCAATCCAAAATCAGCTGAGCTGCAACATTATACAGACAGGTAATAATCAACATAATCACAAGGACACAATATGGCTCTGCTAAAAACACTCACTCTAACACGCAGCAAAGTTATATTTATCTAATATTTAACTCCCTCCACCCCCGCATACAATCCCGTTTAGAAGCCCCTCTTCTCTAATTCAACAACGTTGGACGAAATGACATTAAGAGAACGGAATTTACAATTAAAAGGCTGTTCAATGTGTGTTGCTAACTTGATCCGGTATCCTAGCTTAATTTGTTATCTGTAAACGTTCCCTAAATCTACTAATTTAGGGATAATCTAATGACATCCTTTAATACACATGTTAATTTGAATCAGATGTACTGATAATATCCGCAATATAAATCTTTAAACTTCTTCTTACCTTTAAAACTCCGTCAAGAACGGTCTATTATGCTGCAACTCTACAGCTCTGCTAGCCTTGGCGCTAACTTCCGGGGAACGATTGAGAGGCTCCACGATCCGCCATTGCTATAAAAAAGTGGTCCATTGGAGTGAACGGAGATGACGTAACTCTCAGTCTATATGGCGCTGGGCTCGGGTCAGTCACACAGTCACAGCCACGTCGAACCGGATGACTGCGGGGCTAACGGTTCGTGTCGCTACCAGTCCGCTGACATGGCGCGTCAATCAACGGTAGGTTTTGCCCATTACTTGCCCAATATTACTTTGAATACTATCATTGTGATTGAGGATTAAATCCGCTTTGAAGACCACCGTTTTATATCGTGCAGTTTAGCGGCAAAATAACGTCAGTTAGCCAGCTAACGCTAGCATTGTTGAGTTTATGCTAGCTAAACAAGTAGTGGTTGTAGTCTACAGCAGTAATTAATATATTATAGCCTACTGCTTTGGCACTAACGGCTGATAACCGTTTATGAAAATAAAACCAATTGAACTGTACTGAAATAAAGGCAAGTTTTATAATTGTCTTGGGCTCCTGCTGTGTTTTTAAAGCCTTTGTAAATTATCCATGCTATTTTCTATTTAGAACGAAGACATTACATTACATTGCATTTAGCTGACGCTTTTATCCAAAGCGACTTACAATAAGTACATTCGACCAGGAAGACACAACCTTGAAGAAAACAGAATCATATAAGAACATCAGGTTTCAAAGAGCCAATCGTTTCAAGTGCTACTCAACTGGCTTTAGATAAGCCAGTCCTTTATTAGTATATAAGTGCTCTGTTAGCAGTTCTTTGTTAGTCATTCTATCGCTCGAAGTGGAGTCGAAAGAGATCAGTTTTCAGTCTGCGCCGGAAGGTGTGTAAGCTTTCTGCGGTCCTGATTTCAATGGGGAGCTCATTCCACCATTTTGGAGCGAGGATAGCAAATCCACGTGTTTTTGCTGATGGGAACTTGGGTCCCCCTCGCAGCGAGGGTGCAGCGAGTCGTTTGGCTGATGCAGAGCGAAGTGCACGTGCTGGGGTATACAGTTTAACCATGTCCTGGATGTAGGAAGGGCCAGATCCATTCGCAGCATGGTACGCAAGTACCAGTGTCTTGAAGTGGATTCTAGCAGTTACCGGAAGCCAGTGAAGGGAGCGGAGGAGCGGCGTGGTGTGGGAGAATTTTGGAAGGTTGAAGACCAGACGAGCCGCTGCATTCTGGATGAGCTGCAGAGGTCGGATGGCACATGCAGGTAGACCAGCCAGGAGGGAGTTGCAGTAGTCTAGGCGTGAGGTGACGAGAGCCTGGACCAGAACCTGCGTCGCTTTCTGGGTCAGCTGGGGACGCATCCTCCTGATGTTGAAAAGCGTGTATCTGCAGCAGCGGGTTGTAGCAGCGATATTTGCAGTGAAGGACAGGTTGTTATCCAGGATCACACCCAGATTCCTTGCAGTCTGAGTCGGGGAAACAACAGAGGTGCCGATGTTGATAGTCAGGTCAAGAGTGGGACAATCTTTTCCCGGAAGGAAAAGCACTTCAGTTTTGTCAAGGTTGAGCTTGAGATGATGAGCGGACATCCACTGAGAGATGTCAGCTAAACAAGCAGAGATGCGTGCGACGACCTGGGTCTCTGAGCGGGGAAAGGACAAAATTAGTTGGGTGTCGTCAGCGTAGCAGTGGTATGAAAAACCATGCGGGCTAATGACAGATCCGAGCGAGTTTGTGTACAGGGAGAAGAGGAGGGGACCAAGAACAGAGCCCTGAGGGACCCCTGTAGTTAATTGACAAGGGTCGGATTCGGACCCTCTCCAGGTTACCCTGTAGGTGCGGTCTTTGAGGTATGAGGTGAGGAGGGAAAGTGCAGAGCCTGAGACTCCAAGTTCTTGGAGAGTGCGAAGGAGGATCTGATGATTCACCGTGTCGAATGCAGCAGACAGGTCCAACAGGATGAGGACAGAGGAGAGGGAGGCTGCTTTAGCAGTGTGCAGTTCCTCAGTGACAGCAATGAGGGCAGTTTCTGTGGAGTGACCTGCCTTGAAACCAGACTGGTGCGGATCCAGAAGGTTGTTCTGATGGAGATAACAGGAGAGTTGTTTAAAGACAGCGCGTTCAAGTGTTTTAGACAGGAACGGGAGGAGAGAGACAGGCCTGTAGTTTATAACATCAGACGGGTCGAGAGTGGGTTTCTTCAGGAGAGGGTTTACTCTTGCCTCCTTGAGACTGTTTGGAAAGTGACCAGAAGTTAGAGAAGTGTTGATGAAATGGGTGAGAAACGGTAGAATATCAGGAGCGATAGTCTGAAGGAGGTTTGAAGGGATAGGGTCCAGAGGACAGGTGGTAGGGCGGGCAGAGGTAATGAGGGTAAGAACCTCACTTGGCGAGAGAGGGGAAAAGGAGGTTAGTGTGCCGGTTGAAGGTGGCTCAGGTGATCCGGCGGTGAGTAGAGGTGAGTCAGAAAAAGAAGAGCGAATATCGTCAACCTTTTTTTCAAAGTGATTAACAAAGTCGCTTGACAGAAGGGAGGAGGGGGAAGGGGCTTTGGGGGGGTCCAGGAGGGAGGAGAAGATGGAAAATAGTTTTTTAGGATTGGAATAAGAAGATTGGATCTTATCTTGAAAGAAAGTGCTTTTTGCCTGAGAGATCGAAGCAGAGAAAGAGGAGAGGAGAGCCTGATATATTAGGAGGTCGTCACGGTGTTTGGATTTCCACCATTTCCGCTCTGCTGCCCTAAGGACGGTTCTATTAGCACGCAGTGCGTCATTTAGCCAGGGAGCAGGAGGGGACTGACGAGCCGGCCGAGATGTGAGAGGACAGAGAGAGTCCAGAGAGGAGGAGAGAGTAGAGAGGAGAGTTTCTGCAGCAGAGTTTGGAGGCAGGAGTTGGAACGAGTCAGAGGAAGGGAGGGCTGAGAGCACCGATGAGGCAAAGGTAGAGGGGGAGAGGGAACGGAGGTTACGGCGGACAAGTGCAGGATGCGAAGAGATTAGTTTGTTATGTTTGGAAAGGGGTAGAGAGAATGAGAAGAAGTGATCGGAGGTGTGGAGCGGGTTTACAGAGAGGGTAGAAGTAGCGCAGTTCCTTGAGAATATGAGATCAAGGACATTGCCAGCTTTATGAGTCGGTGGGGACGGAGACAGTGAGAAAGCAAAGGTGGATAACAGAGATGTTAGTTCGTCTATCTTCCCCGTCTGGAGGTTGAAGTCTCCGAGAAGTACAGCGGGAGGGCCAGTTTCAGGGATGTGTGTGAGGAGATGATCTAACTCCTCCAAGAAGTCCCCCAAGGCTCCTGGTGGACAGTAGAGAACAACAATGGTCAGTTGTATAGGATGGGTTACTGTGACGGCATGGAATTCAGCCTTAGGAACAGCTGACTGGCAGTTCCACAGGCCGCCTGAAACTAGATGCTGGATCTCAGTGGAGCACGTGGGATAGACGAGAGCAGGCCGGTTATAGCGATTAGGAGATACACGGGGCCAGTGATAATTGCGAGAAGACACATGAACAGGAATGGAGAAAACACACATGATTATAGCATGAGGGGCTAGAAAGCTAAGGAAAAGAAAAATAAGACACCAGCGATACTTAGCTCAATCAGAGTAGGATTTGCCTCCTCTTTGCCTCCCTCGTGACTCCCGCAGGACTCTAATGTCTTTGTCAGTCTTACTCCTGCAGGACTCTAATGTCTTTGTCAGTCTTACTCCTGCAGAACTCTAATGTCTTTGTCAGTCTTCGGCTGTCTGACGCTGATGCTGACGCTCAAGAAAGAGCTGCCTAAATGGACACCTGATTGCTGAGTTCTCACAGCTATGGTGCCACGCCCCTCTAATCAGTTAACTCTCAACAGCTGATGGGCGATAGCTGACAGGGCGTGCCTATTTAAATGCAGCCGAGATAGATACTGAGAGCTGTGAGAGTTTCACGTGACCAGATCTGAGATTTAAATTCTCTCAAAAGCGCCCTTTTTCGGTACAGTAAATACAGAAGAGTTATACAGAGTAGAATAACTGAAATAGAGAAGTCTAGTTAAACAAGATTACTTACAGTGGATGCTGCGGCAACAGGTCTTGTCCGCACAGGGTCAGAATGCACACTGAGTTCTTGAGTTTTGAAACCGCTATTTAAATGCTTTCTAGCTGAGAGATGCCTGCTTCAGGCTGTTGTTCTCTTCACGCAATTAGCTGACAGGGCGTGCCTATTTAAATGCAGCCGAGATAGATACTGAGAGCTGTGAGAGTTTCACGTGACCAGATCTGAGATTTAAATTCTCTCAAAAGCGCCAGTGGATGCTGCGGCAACAGGTCTTGTCCGCACAGGGTCAGAATGCACACTTTAGAATCTTAAAATCCCTTGACCTTTGTATGCAATTGTGCTAAATTCAACTCTGGAATCATGCAAATATTAATATGTTTGCATGACATTAGTTATTTATATTTTGATATCACTTAATTATACGTTTAATACATTTAAGTCAAGCTAAGGTACATGTGATGGTAGCTAGTTAGTACTCTTACCTGTTATGCCTCCTCCAAACAGCATAATAACCAGACTGTATCATTAAAACTACAAGTACCAGTTCTAGATCCTTGACTTTAGACAAACAATTCAAGAGACAAAATGTATTTAAAGACCAATCTTTATTTGAATGTGCCTCTTAACCTGGGATATTAGTTACACAGTAATAGTATTGACAATCTAAAAACACTGAGCAACTCAACAGTCAACTTTATATTTCTTATTGTCTAAAGCATTTATTATTTTCATGTCCCCCCTCTCATATTCAGTGTGGACGGATTGAGACAGCGTGGTGTCCAGAGAGCTGCAGAGACTTCAGGGAGAAACCTCCGTGTGATGAACGGATTGAGACAGCATGGTGTCCAGAGAGCTGCAAAGACTTCAGGGAGAAACCTCCGTGTGATGAACGGATTGAGACAGCGTGGTGTCCAGAGAGCTGCAGAGACTTCAGGGAGAAACCTCCATGTGATGGAAGTCCTGTCTGTTGGTTTGGAGAGGACTGAGGGTCTTTCCTCAGCGAGGAGGACCAGGCCTGATGGAGGAGCCCATGCTGGGCACAGCTGATACCAACTGCACAGGCCTAGTCTGTCACTTTATTTGGCTAAATGTGTTTACTTCTTTTGTCCATTATTCTTACTGAAAATGTTAGATTACACATTCACATCTGACTGAAGATTGGCCCAGACAAGGCACAAGCAGGGGCGGCGGGTACTGTAGGCTAGGGAAGGCTAAGCCTTCCCAAATATTTGTGTCACTGCATCCTGGTAAAATAAAAAATATAACGTATAATGTTTGTGTCTTTGACATTACATGTGCCCTGTACTACGAAGCCAGTTCAACAGACCCTGGATATGTTTGAGTTATCTTAACTAACCCTAACAAACGAGATCTCGCTAAGCGGTCCTACGATGCTGGTTATCAACTGGGACAAGTGTCGCCTACTGACAGCGCAGCGTCATACTTCATTAATGAAAAGTAAAATATGAACACATATGAACTTTAAACATCCATGACTTAAACATATAATCCAGGATACAAGCCACATAGTTGCACCTGCAAGGAGAATATAGAAGAATTTAAAAAATAATGTTTGTTTAAAAGCGTACAACAGTTTTATGATATCACTGCCCCATCTAAGACATGTGTGGATCTGACTTTAATGACATTTGAGTTGAGTGTTTCGTCAACTTAATGTGTTGCTTAAAATAATACGTCTGCATACAGTAGGCCTATGTGACAATGTAAGTGTTGCACGGACAGATACGGCTCGAGAAGCTGACTCAGATAAGGAAATATTGTGATATTATATGATCGATGATCTGATTGATGATGTGATATCAGTGTGATATGAATGATAAGTGCGACACGTCGGCGTCTTCTCTGCATACGGCAGTTTAAACTGTATTTCCTTTATCCTGTAATATGACTTTATTCCCTCTCCTCCCCAATGTGGACGGTACATGACGGGATAAAATCAAAGATGGCGCCTGTGTCAGCTCGCCGCTCCCTGAGCTTAGGGTTAGCTATCCTGTTTTTGTTTTATGTTTGTCAGAATGTCTCTGCTCTGCTCATCTATGATCGCCAAGCTCTCCTCCACCTCAGACCCTCATTGGAGTTGATACTGCTGCCCAAACTCACATCTGACAACCATACATCGTCCCCCCCCCCTCTACTGTGGGATATTCCCTCCTACCTGCGCCGGCTGCCTCACCGAAAGCGCTTTAGACGCCGGGGAAAGCGTGCTGGTGCACTGGTCTCTTCACGCCTCGGGTGTCATGGCCCTCCCGCTGCACGCCATGTGAGGGATCGATAGATTTGCCGTATTCTTCCGGAGCTGCGGCCTCTGCTGGGCCCGCTGCCAGCCCCTCCTGCCCGACTGACTGCTCCCGGCCCGCGCGGTGTCCAACACGCAAATCTTCGTCAGCTGAGACGAGCTACTCCTTCTGCCAGCCCGGAGCGACAACTTAGCATGGCTTTGCTAAATGCTACATCGATAGCAAACAAACTGGATTTTATGTTTCTGACGGAGACCTGGGTCCACGCTGGCGAGAATACATCGTTCTCTGAACTTCTTCCTCCTGACTGTACATTCTTCAGCTCTCCCCGCACCACTGGCCATGTTGGGGGCATAGCATCAGTGTTTAGAGCTAGCCTACAATGCTGATTGCTTCACCCAGTAACTAGCTACGCTAGCTTTGAGTTGCATCTTTTTGAACTGAATCCGGCCTCACCTTTACTCTGCGCAGTCGTGTATCGTCTGCCAAAATGCAATAAGGATTTCATAAATGACTTTTCTGACTTTCTGTCCGGGATCATGGTGAAATATGTTCGTATTTTGATCTGCGGAGACTTCAATGTTCATGTGTGTCAAAACCTCTGGTTAGGGACTTTTTAAATCTCCTTGATTATTTTGGTCTCGTTCAGTCCGTGGCTGGCCTAACACACGAAAAAGGACACACCTTAGATTTAGTATTATCATTTGGACTGTCTGTCTCTGTGGATGAAATCTGTGCAGCAACGCGTATCTCAGACCATTTACCGGTTCTGTTTACAACCTCGATCCCCTCCGCAGCAGTCGAGTCACGTGCCCCTGCGCGCCGTCTGCGTTCGATTAACCCCTTGACTGCCTCACAGTTTTCTGATGTTTTTAATGCTTCTCTGATCTGTAAATTAGAGATGAACTGTGCTTTTAGTGCTGATGAGTTTATCTCCATGTTTGACTCGACATGTACCCAAATACTCGATTCTGTTGCCCCTTTTACGCTGAGACGCACCAAAATTCTTTCACAGCCGTGGCTCAATGACTGTACTCGTGCTCTCAGACGTGCTCTCAGACGTGCTCTCAGACGTGCTCTCAGACGCGCTTGCAGGCGTGCAGAGAGAAAATGGAAAAAGGACAAACTCCATGTCTCCCTAGAAATCCTTCGTGCTTGCCTAGCTGACTACCAGACGGCAGTCAAAGCAGCCAAAACACAGCACATTTCTCTGTTAATCTCCAAAAACAGCCATAAACCTCAGGTTCCTTTTAATGTCCGCAACTCGATCATTAATCCCTGTGATGTTTCTCCAATTGTGCCATCAACTACTCTCTGTGATAAGTTTCTTACATTTTTTATTGAAAAAGTATCTGCTCTTAGGCTAGCCCACACTAGTGCTACCCCAGATTCTGCTCCCTTTCTGTGCGCTGCTGTCCTCGACCACTTTGAGCCTGTATCCCTCTCTTCTCTCTCGGATGTAGTCATGCACCTGCGGCCGACAAACTGCACCTCAGACAGCATTCCCTCTCGTCTTCGAATCAGTTGGAGCAAGTATTTTATTACTTATAAACACCTCTCTTAGCTCAGGATGTGTCCCAGCTGCCTTCAAACATGCCGTGGTCAAGCCACTACTTAAAAAGAAAAATCTTGACCCCTCCATTCTCGCAAATTTTAGGCCCATTTCCCAGCTACCTTTTTTATCAAAAGCCCTGGAGCGAGTAGTCTACGCCCAGCTGCAGTCTTTCTTAACCGCGCATGGCATCCATGAAAAGTTTCAGTCTGGCTTTAAACCATGCATAGTACTGAAACAGCCCTTTTAAGAGTTTTTAATGATCTGCTCCTAGCCGCCGACTCAGGTAGCCCAGCTGTCTTGGTGCTGTTAGACCTGACAGCTGCCTTTGACACTGTGGACCATAGCATCCTGTTGTCACGGCTTGAACAGTCCGCAGGCATCACAGGCTCTGCCCTTGCATGGTTCAGGTCTTACCTGACAGACCGTAGCTTTTTAGTGCAGCTAGGTGCCTTCTCCTCTGCCAAAGCCCCTCTTACCTGTGGGGTCCCCCAAGGCTCAATTCTGGGCCCCATCCTCTTTTTACTGTACATACTGCCCCTAGGTTCAATTCTCACGAAACACAATATCCCCTTCCACTGCTACGCGGACAATGTACAGATCTATCTGCCTCTCAAAGCAAATGTCAACTCACTACAGCAGTTGATGGACTGCTTAACAGAGTTGAAATCCTGGCTGGGCAAACACTTCCTCAACCTCAAGTTGAGGAAGGTAAGGAGGTAATCTTTTTTGGACCCCAACCTCCAGCCTCTCCGGTTGATATTCTGGGCTCCCTAAGTAAAAACATCCTCCCCTCTGTCATGAACCTTGGAGTGACCTTTAATAGCACTTTTAAATTCGACAAGCAGGTCAGCACCGTAGTAAAATCCTGCTTTTTTAAAATAAGACTATTGGCCAAAACCAAGTCGTATTTATATTTTAAAGACCTGGAAAGGGTTATTAACGCCTTTGTGACCTCAAGACTGGACTATTGTAACGCTCTGTATGTGGGTATGGACCAGGCATCAATTAAACGCCTGCAGCTAGTCCAAAACGCAGCTGCACGTCTCCTGACTGGCCACAAAAAGCGTGACCACATCACCCCAATTCTGGCCTCACTGCACTGGCTTCCAGTCCGGTTCAGAATTGATTTTAAACTCCTTTTATTTGTATTTAAAGCACTAAATGGGTTGGCTCCGGCCTATATAGCTGAACTCCTCCAGCGCTACACCCCAGCCAGAGCTTTAAGATCTGCTGACCAGCTGCTGCTGGTAGTGCCTAAGACCAGGCTCAAAACCCGAGGGCACCGAGCCTTCGCAGCGGCTGGCCCCAGGCTCTGGAACACTCTTCCCCTCCATGTGAGGTCGGCCCAGACCCTAGGGGCTTTTAAATCCACACTGAAGACACACTACTTCTCTCTGGCCTTCTAGTTAGAGTGGGGTTACGACTCCTGACTGTTCCATGTGTTGTTTTTATCTGTTGTGATTTATTGTGATGTAATGTGTTTTTATGTGTTTAAATTACATGTACAGCACTTTGGCTCGACCAAAATCGTTTTAAATGTGCTCTACAAATAAAATTTGATTTGATTTGATTTGATTTATAGATTTAAACTCCGCACACTCAGCTCTGATTGGTCAGCAGGCGGTACTTTGCTTTCACTGAGTTGATCTCTTTTCTATAGACGCTGGACGCGAGCAGCGTCAGGTAAAACAAAGTTATTTAGCCTTCCCAAACCTGAGCCTCACGCGCCGCCTATGGGCACAAGTGATGTGAAGCTCATAATGCGAGGCAAATAGAAATAATCAGCTGATGGAGTGTAGATGTGGAAATAGATGCATCCCATCAGCTGACTATGTTTTTCGCCACACTTTATAAGCCTGACTATAACCACCCCTTCTCTGAGGTGCAGGCAGCGTCACAAACAAATGATGGTCCTGATAGACTACAAAAATATTCGGTGTGCAGATCTTTGTTTTCACAATATAAGTAGTTTCTTAGTGAATGTCCTGTACTGGTCTTAAAATCTCATAACATCAGCTTTTAATTTTCCTCTTGGATGTTCTTCTTGACCCTCAGAGAAGGAGAAAATGTTGTGTCTTTCAGGCATGTCCTTTCCTCACAAAAATGACAGGAAACATAAAACATATTATTGCAGAACAAGTGTGTTATTTATGAAAGAGGTGTGTTTGTGTTTTTAGGGGCTGTAGATATAATTGTTTTTTAATTGTAATCAGATTATGAATGAACAGTATGAAATTCATCAGCATTGAAATATATTTGATTATCAAAATAATATTTAACTGTTATCAAAACGTAGTGCAACTGTAGAAGCTTGCTCTGTTGTCTCACTGAAAGAATAACTTTTACCACATTTTTTACTGGGAGATAAATAGTAGCAGTTCTCACTATGTGTTAAATATCTTTGCCTTCAATACATTAAATTAGAAATCTGACAAAGTCATATTGCTTGTTAACATCTAAATGTAACTTTTTGCATGGAAAGAACCCTCAACTTAACTGATGTGTAGGTGATCTAGTATTTAGTATTGTTTAATGGAATGTATATGTGACCTGCTCTATCGAAATCAGTCGCATTGACCCGAAGACACATTTTGAGTTATATACACTGTTGGAAAGAGGATATTCCTAGCTTTCTAATGACATCAGGTTTGTTTTTGTACTCCAAATATTAAGCGAAATATGTCACATTATATAATGACTGTCACCGAGTCATCATTTTGAGAAAAAGGCCTTCAAAGTTTTCTCTTCTCTGGAATCCATCGATCTGATTGGTTATTAGTGGAGCAAATGATCAAAATGCTACGGAGGGAAGATATTTTCGTTTGGAGGGGAAGCTCGCGAGTGTGTGTGTATACTGTGCGTGTGTGTGTGTGTGTGTGTGTGTGTGTGTGTGTGTGTGTGTGTGTGTGTGTGTGTGTGTGTGTGTGTGTTTGTGTAATTTTGTGTTTGTGTGTATTGTGTTTGTTTCCCGGGGAAAACACTCCGGCTGTTGTTACGCCTGCTTTGACGTTAAGTTACTCCGTTCTCCGCTTGTAATTATGCCGTTACAAGCTTCAAAGTTGTATTTATCATCTGAATTTGCCGAAACAAGTTTAATATTCTGAAAGCCAAGACTTTTTTTTATTGAAATCAGATGAAAACAAACTGTAACGGACCCTGCCGTGTTATCTATGATTACTATACTCTTACATTCATAATTTCAGCCGGAGGGAGGGGGGGCGGCGCTGCGGAAGAGCAGATTGTGAGTGAGAGGTGCCTGTCTTCGTCCCTTTACAAGCTTCAAAAATGTATTTATCGTGTGATTTTGGAAATAAAAGTTTCATATTCTGAAAGCCAAGACTTTGTTTGTTTAAAATCAAACAAAACACCCGAACCCCGAAAAAATAGTTTTTTACGTAAATCCACGTTTATTTTGAAATGAACCATTGCGACTTCCGTCTGATTTCGATAGAGCGGGTCACATATCAATGTATTAAAGTCAATACTTCATTTATGTAAACCAATACCTTTCTTGATTCTTTGTACAGTATGAGAAAAAGAGTCTTTGTACCTGTGCTGAAATTCATTGCTGTGAGGAGTCCAGTTCTGTCTCTCACTCTCTGGTCCAGCCTGTCTGCATCACCTGGAGACCTTAAACAAACAGATATATATTATGTAAAGTACCATGTGTACAAACAATATAACTGATTATCTTCTGTTAAACATGTTGAATTGTGTATTGTCCGAGTCAGGGTCCTTTTTATTTTACTGTAACTTTGGAAGTTGTGTTACCAATGCTTACTGTTTATTTGATACCAATTTGGTTATGCAATTAATAAAAACAACAAAGTTTGGGTTTGTTCTTCAGATGACTGTGAAGTTAACGTGTAAGCGCAATAATGAACTCCAGCTCAACCATCCATATTGTAATATCATGTAATCATCTTGAAATATGACATTAATAATTGTAATATACACACATCTTATTGTGAGGTTGATTTCACATACACTACTTTGACGTTAGCTAAATAGAAAATAGCATGGATAATTTACAAAGGCTTTCAAAACACAGCAGGAGCCCAAGACAATTATAAAACGTGTCATTATTTCAGTACAGTTCAATTGTTTTTTTTTTCATAAACGGTTATCAACCGTTAGTGCCAAAGCAGTAGGCTATAATATATGAATTACTGCTGTAGACTACAACCACTACTTGTTTAGCTAGCATAAACTCAACAAAGCTAGCGTTAGCTGGCTATCTGACGTTATTTCGCCGCTAAACTGCACGATATAAAACGGTGGTCTTCAAAGCGGATTTAATCCTCAATCACAATAATAATATTCAAAGTAATACTGGGCAAGTAATGGGCAAAATTTACCGTTGATTGACACGCCATGTCAGCAGACTGGTAGAGACACGAACCGTTAGCCCCGCAGTCATCTGGTTCGACGTGACTATGGCTGTGACTGTGTGACTGACTCGAGCCTCGTCGTTCTGATAGCTCCGCCCCTTAGCTCCGCCCCTTCACTCCAACCCCCCTCCCTCCCCCCACGTCTACAGGTGAAAATTACTTTAGCGACACATTTATCGCAAGAAGTGTAGCAAAAGTCAAGACCGCAGATTCGTCGATTTATACTGCCACAGAGCAGATTCGTCAAGTTATAATGACTGATTTGAGAGGTTGTAATAACCAAGTTTCAGTTGTAATGGAAAATATATTTAAAAAATATGTATTTTTCTGCAAGTGAACATTTCATCACTAAGTTCATTTTCTTTCTACAAGCTACAAAACTTATTTTTTTCTTCTGTGACTTCAAATTTGGTTCACAGTTACGTGGATATTTTATACAAGTGTACATTTGGTTCACAGTTACGTGGATATATACACCATATCTACCTTCATACATTACCACGCTACTTAATTAAAGTACCAAATTGAACCCTTTCAGAGACTCCATTAGTCTCTTTATTTTAACTTCTCTCCTGAACGCGAGAAAAACGAACACAATTCAACAAAATGCAAATTAATTTATATCTCTTATATGATGTACATTTCCGGATTTTCTTTTTGATATTCTCTCATTAGTAAAATAAGCCTACCATTAAATTATAGATTCTTCATTTCTTTTTAAGTGGGTACATTTACAAAATCACTAAGGGATAAAATATATAGTGGCAGGAAAAAGTAAGTTAACCCTTTGGAATAACCTGCATTTATGTATACATTTGCTATAAGATATGGTCTGATCTTAAGTTCTAATAATACAATTACACAATCTGTTTTAACTGATGGGCATTATGATTTGAGGCTGCTTTGCTGGACAGTTTGCCATCATCAAAATAAAAATGTATTCTCAAGATTATTAAGATTTCCTCCAGGATAATGTGGAGGACCGACACCAACATTTCCAAGTAAATGTAATACAGAATGGCTGTCCTCCTGATGTGGTGATGAAGAGCACCCTGCAGTGATGCATGTGTGGAATTAACCCCAGAGATGAGTTGAGAATGAGTGCTAAGCAGGTTTCCATTCTGCAGCCCTCCTTACTTTTAGCCCTGCTGCTGAACCTCCCAGCAGATTATGATGTCACAGCGGAGTGGGAATAGAATCAGGATTAAGTGCATGTAGGTAATGGTCTGTAGCCGGTGAATGCTCAGGTGCAGCAGAGCTGAGTTCATGCGCTCCTGCTGGCGTCTCCCCTGTGGACCTCGCAGGAAATGAAATGGTGGATTTTTGCTTTAATGTTGAAGAATGAAACAAACATAACAAGAGGAATCGGATGCCTTTTAACCCTCCTTTGGTAAGCTAAACAACCTGTTTTGTTTGTGAATGTATTTTCATTAAATGTTTTATCTTTTCTGGCAAACTTAATTTAATAGAAAATGACAAATGTTCTTCAAAACTGGCTTTATGGTACTTTGAGGTACACTTTCTTCGATACCTCTCACTAACATTGACTTTTGTTTATAGAACCAGTCCGCTGCTCAAAGCAACCAGTAGGCAGGATGAAGGTGAGATGGACCATGCTAGGCATGGTTGTCTTCTTCCTGCTCTCATTGGTCATGACCTTTGGTTTCATATGGCAGTATAGGATGCCAAAGCTGAAGACAGGTAATGTTTACCAAGCCTACACTGATGAACCCCACCAGAACACCCACTCAGAGACTTTCAGACATACTGTATGACTTTCCTGCCTGGAACTACTTTTGGACCAGGTGTAGTAATTGCTTGTTTGCAGGAGCTGCAGTGGGATTACACAAAACTGGAAATAGAAGCAACAGGATTAGTGGCAGAGATTAAAGCAGAATTTAACTCCTGCTGAGAGTCAGGCGGAGTAAAGGTGGAGCTGCCATCAGTTGCTCATGCTTTGTATGTGCATAAATCAGTGTACGCTGGCTGACAGAGCCAAATACGCTGTTCATGAAGAATCGAAAGGCACATAATAAAAATACTCTAGCCCTGGGAAAACGCAAGCATGTTGACACATTTACAGCATTTTCTTCAGCTAGTGTGTAAATGATAGATTTATATTGTGAAAACACAAAACGTACTCCCTCGTCTACCTTCTATTACTAATACTTTGAACTATGTTTTAAGCACCTTAATTAGGGCCTGAGCACGAAGTGTGCGAAGAGCTATTGTTATTCGTAGAATTCATGTTATGATTCCTGTGCGCTTTGAAACCTCTTTTTGAGGGTTTTACGACGCCATTCAAGCAGCGAAATGTTGCAGGGACCGCAGGACCGGTGAAAAATGTGCCATTCTGGAGTCCATGGGTTCAAAGTCACCAACATGCTCGCTAGCGCCACCTATATGTACATTTTTGAAAAATGTACATAGTCGCACCGTAAGTCCCATGGACCTGACATTTTGCCCACTTATCAGGGTGGACCTGCTCTACATAAAGTCCTCTTGGACCCCTAAGCTCCGCCTACTTTGTTTTTTTTTAATTAGCATAATTTTAAAACCAGTGAAATATTATCCTAGATTTCCCTTTTTTGTTTATCAACACCAATCTTAGTATACAACATCGGTGGAGGGTCAGACACATTACAGTAGGAAATGAGCATGTTCAGGTAGTAAATATGGCCGCCATTAAAAAGGTACGGCTTAGAAAGAAATGCCCATAACTCATCAACAATGTATCCATTCACCACAGATTGTGGTGAATAGGTTCAGTCTGTGTTGGGGAATAGGCACACCAAAGCAATTTAATTTAGACTATAGGGGGCCCCAAAACACCGCAAATTTCTAACTCAAGAACGGATGGACGAAATAATTGGGTTTTTACTCTGGGGGTGAGTATGAACTGAGATTCGCAACGAATGACGAACGTGGGCGTGGCCTATACATTTATTTTGTATTGCGATGTGCTCAAATGAGCTACGGACGCGAAATTTGGAACACACGTCACAGCCCACAAACTCTTCGCGACCGTACAAAGAAATCGTACGTTTTAGCAAAAACGGCTCAGTAGCGCCCCCTATTGTGCGGTAGTCACATATAGTTTCTTCGAGCAACCCGAATCATGGCACAGGTTGTCCTCATGGAATTGCGGTGAATTTACCATTTTTGACGATTTAAATGTAAAAACATGAGCTTCGGGCGCAAAACTTGGGACACACGTCACAGCGACCTTTTCGAGAATGTAAAAAAAAAATGTAATCTTTTGTTAAAACAGCTCAGTCCCGCCTCCTATTGTGTGGAAGTTCAATCAATCAATCAATCAATGTTTATTTATATAGCCCAATATCACAAATGTTACATTTGTCTCAGTGGTCTTCACAGTGTGTACAGAATATCAGTATGACAATACGACACCCTCTGTCCTTAGACCCTCACATCGTACAAGGAAAAACTTCCGAAGAAAACCCACAGTTTAAAGGGAAAAATGGGAGAAACCTCAGGGAGAGCAACAGAGGAGGGATCCCTCTCCCAGGACGGACAGACGTGCAATAGATGCCGTGTGTAAATTGAAAAGATAATACATTTGCAACATAGGTAGTCCAAATGTTTGGAAATGCATGTGTGTATAATAGGAGGATGAATCCACGAGGATATCCATCCAGGACCACAGCCACGACTCGCGATCCAGGGCTCGCGATCCAGGACACAGGACCGCAGGATCATCCATGACTCCGGATCCCGGCGTATATAGACACCAAAAAGAAAGACATTTGGGGAAGCTGGGTTAATCGGAACATGAGAGTACACAGGTACAGACAGAGAGAAGGAAGAAGTAAGATGTCCCCCGACAAACTATATCAGCAAAACTAGGGGCTGAATCTAATCAGCCCTAACTATAAGCTTTATCAAAAAGGAAGGTCTTAAGCGCACTCTTAAAAACGGATAGGGTGTCTGCCGCCCGAACCCAAACTGGAAGCTGATTCCACAAATGTGGAGCTTGATAAGAAAAGGCTCTGGCTCCCATTGTACTTTTAGAGACTCTAGGAACAACCAACAACCCTGCATTCTTGGAACGCAATGCCCTAGTAGGACAGTAGGGTATAATGAGTTCTTTAAGGTAAGATGGCGCCTGCCCATTAAGGGCTCTGTAGGCGAGAAGAAGAATTTTAAATTATATCCTGTGTTCTATAGGGAGCCAGTGTAAGGCAGCCAGAACAGGAGTAATGTGGTCCCTTTTCCTAACTCTGGTTAGTACACGAGCTGCAGCATTTTGAATCAGCTGAAGCGACTTGACTGACTTCTTGGTACTCCCTGATAATAAAGAGTTACAATAATCCAGCAGAAGTAACAAATGCATGGACTAGTTTCTCTGCATCGTTTTGAGGCCAGATATGCCTGATTTTTGCAATGTTACGTAGATGGAAGTAGGCGGTCCTTGAAATTGATTTTATGTGGGCGTTAAAGGATAAATCCTGATCAAATATAACACCAAGATTCCTTACAGTCTCACTGGAGGCCAAATTAATGCCATCCATAGTTAGTATATCTTTAGATAATTTGTTTCGTAGATTCTTCAGGCCAAGTACAATAACTTCAGTTTTGGTCGTGTTTAACATCAAAAAGTTTAAGGTCCTCTTGAATTTTATTTAGATGATTAATTTCATCAGGCTTGATTGATAAATATAGTTGAGTATCATCCGCATAACAATGAAAGTTTACAGAATGATTCCTTATAATATTGCCTAACGAAAGCATATATAATGTGAACAAAATAGGTCCGAGCACTGAGCCCTGTGGCACTCCATGGCTAACTTTGGTTTGCGTGGAAGATTCATCGTTAACACGTACAAACTGAGAGCGTTCAGATAGATAGGACCTAAACCAGCCTAAAGCAGTTCCCTGTATGCCAACTAAGTGCTCTAGTCTTTGCAATAGGATATCATGGTCGAAGTTACATATAGTTTCTCCGAACTTCACGAATCTTGGCAGAGACATTCCTCATGGAGTTGTGGACATATTTTTAAATTGCCTTCCATTAGCTTCGCCCCCCATAAAGTCGGCCATTTTGAAAAATTTGCATTTTTCATGCATTTTCAGCAATCTTTGCGAGCTCCTCCGAGGGAAATGACCGGAAAAATTAGGTTCCAGGACAAGTTCAACCCATATCCAATGTGATGCTAAATTGCGAATAAAATAGTTGCTGGCTCAATGGGGGAGGTCGTAAACTAAGGGGGATTGTACCATTTTTGCCGATTAACATGTCACAAATTACTCCAAACTTCTCGCATACAGTGTTTCCGATATTCACAAATCGCTGTATCCACAATCCTCTTATGATTGCGGACATATTTCAAATTGCTTTCCATTTGCCCCACCCCCCAGAAAATTGGCCATTTTTAAAAATGTGCAGTTTTCATGCATTTTCAGCACATTTTTGCAAACTCCTCGTAGGGAAATTATCGGAAAAAATCCAATCCAGGACCAATTCAGCCCCTATCCAATGTGATGCAAAAATTCGAAGAAAATAGTTGCTAGCTCAATCGGGGAGGTCGTAAGCTAACGGAGAATATACAATTTTTGACGATTTACATGTCGCAAATTACTCCAAACTACTCGCATATTGTTTTTCCGATATTCACGAAACGATGTTTAAACATTTATATTATGATTGCACACATATTTCAAGTTGCCTTCCATTAGCCCCGCATCCCAGGAAGTCGGCCATTTTGAAAATGTGCATTCTTCATGTATTGTAAGCACATTTTTGCAAACTCCTCCTAGGGAAATGACCGGGAAAATTCCATTCCAGGAGAAGTTCAGTCCTTATCCAATGCGATGCTAATTGCGAGGAATAGTCAGTCGCTCGAAAGGGAGCTCACAGGCTACAATGTACCATTTTCCACCATTTAGATGTCAGATAAGCTACTCTGCCTTCCACATCATCTCTCTCGCTCTCTCCACTCACTCACTCACTCACTCACTCAAGCACTCACTCACGCTACGCACTCACGCACTTCACGCACGCACGCACGCACTCACTCACGCACGCACGCACGCACTCACATGCACGCACGCACCAACACACACAACACACACACACACACAACACACACACACACACACACACACCACACACACACACACACACACACACACACACGCACGCACACGCACTCACTCACGCACTCACGCACGCACTCACACACACACACACACACACACACACACACACAACACACACACACACACCACACACACACACACACACACACACACACACACACACACACACACACACACACACACACCCACACCCACACACACACACTGCTGGCAATGATGTTGAGTGTTAGTCCAGCAGAGCTCCCTCTGCTGGTGGCACATGCAATTACAACAGACACATATACACTCCAAAACATACACATACAGCTCTTAAAGCATATAATATATATCAGGCTACAGCCCTTGTATATGTTATGATGTGAAGCACTATTTGGTTTGGTTGATGCACATGTTATGTTGTTAAATAACTTATAATCACAACGGGAACAGTTTGCAGAGCTGTGCTTCCTTTACAATAGCTGCGTGCAGATAAGTCCAGCTTTGTTTGACAATGTTGGCAATCTAATGTTGAGATGACATATTAACCTGTTACATTGTAAGTTAAAGGAGCTATCTGTGCAGTATATCACATGTTTATATGTGTAATGGTTATATTACAACCTGCATGTTGAACAGTTAATTAGCCTTTGAGAATATGTGTCATTGCAGAGAAAGTTATGCTTATTGTTTGCTGTATAATATATTTAAGTAACTGATTCTCATTATACTTGTACATTTTGTATTTCTCTGTTATAGACCACACATACATATAGTCCAGGGCTGCCATCTTTAGAGGTCAGCTTGGAGTGAGATGACAATATTAGATTTTGGTACACTGATTAATGTTGTTGCTATTACTTGTGTACTGCACCTCTTTCCATTAGTCTTTACTCTTTTCAGTGAACATATTATATTTTCTACTGTTGATATGTGTCTATGAACTGTTAATGCTTATCTTTATAGTTTCATGTATTTTAATTACACTTAGACCTGTTTACATCCTACTATCTCGCAACTATAGCCTGTTGTGAATAAAGTATCATTTCATTTATACCTGGTCTCTGTTGCCTGAAATCGACTATGGAGGATACATCAGTGTACCCTCGGTTAAAGCTCCTCCAGAGAGCCTCCTCTCTCTCCTCTCTCTCCCCTCTATCCCTTCTCTACTCTCTCCTCTACATCAGTGTACCCTCGGTTATAGCTCCTCCAGAGAGACTCCTCTCTTCTCTAAATCAGTGTATCCTCGGTTACGGCTCCTCCAGACAGCCTCCGCGATAATCGATCCTCGACGAGCCTTTAGAGACATTTGTTTTCCTTCGAAGGCAGCGCGCCGACATCCGTTTCCGGGTCGCTGCGGGAGAGGAGGAAACAAGAAAGGAGAAGGGGAGTGAGAGGTACAGTGTAGAAATAACTGTGGAGGTAACTGTGGATGGAGGAGCCGTAGTAACAATGATGGACTTCCTAAAGGGAATACAAAAAAAGTGTGGGGTTGTGGACGGGTGCAGAGTGAGAGGGGAGCGGCTATATGAAGTCACCATGCGGACCTGTCTGGGGAAAATGAAAATAATTTGAGGGGCTGAGGGTGAACGGGGTCATGGTGCACGCACAGGACCTCTTGAACAAAGATCTGACTGTCTCGTTCCTAAATCTGCCGGTATATGTACCTGATAGGATGATACTCAAGCGACTGGAAGAGTGGGGGGTCGAGCCCATCTCGGCAATCAAAAAAAGAGTGTGGCCGGGCACAGAAATCACAGACGGCACCAGATTCCTGAGAGTAAGGTTCAATGACAAGGTCAGCTCCCTCCCCTATTCCACAAAGTTAGACACAGTGAGGGGGGGGAGTACTTCAGAGTATTGCACAATCGCCAGGTTCCTGTCTGCCGGCTGTGCATCCAGCCCGGTCACTTCTTTAGGGAGTGCCCGGAGTTTAAGTGCCACAAGTGTGGCCAGACAGGACATTATGCCAGAGAGTGCAGGTTCAGGGCGGAGAGAGAGGAGAAAGAGGAGGAAGAGAAGGAGGACAAGGAGGAAGACGAGGAGCAAGATGAGGAGGAGGAGGAGGAGGAGGATGACGAGGAGGACGGGGAAGGGGCGGAAGGAGCGAAGAAAATACCCTTTGAGGAGGTCAGCGATGAGGATGAAGGCCTGTGTGGGGGAGGAGCGGCGGGAGGTGAGGATGGAGCTAAGAAAAGTGCAAGGCAGAGCGGCGGAGGCGCCGAAGGGAGCAGCGGCGGGGGAAAGAAGTGTTGGAGTCCTGGAGTGGTGGAGGACATCTCGGAGGCATCAGAGATGGAGGACGGAGTGCTGGAGGAGGACCCTGTGGGCGCCATGGTCTTCGGGAACCCTAAGGATGAGCAGAGGGGCCGCGGCATGAGAAGAAACAGGCGTGAGGATGAGAAGAAGACCTCAGCGGAGAACGCCGGGCGGAGTGCTCGACGCAAAGAGGACAAGGAGAGGGAGATGGAGCAAAGGAGAGCGAGCTCAACAGAGGGGGAGCTGTGGAAAGAAATCAGCTTAAGGTAACGATGTTAAGGACGCTTATTATAATAACATCACTTTTGATGGCAACCATCTCCTCCTTTAACGGCAATGGCCTCAAAAGTAGGATTAGAAGAGAACGGGCGCTAATTGTATGTGGGGCCAGTATAATATGTCTGGAGGAAACATAAGGAAAAATAAGGAAAAGAGAAAGCAGCCACAAGAGCGAGGAGGGAGGAGCTCAAGGGTTGGAAGCGCATCTCAGTTAACATAGGGAAGGTAAATGATAAAGGTGTCTGGGTGGAGTGCAAGGAGGACGTGCATCACCTCAGGGTTAGGCAAAGGCCGTTTGGGGGGAGGAAGGGGGAAACCGTGGCGATATGGAGGGACATGTGGGAAAAGAGAAAAGTAAAGGCGATAGCTGTCACTCGGGTAGACGTGGATGAAGGGAATTGGGGATGGTGAATTGAAAACAATATGATGTGTTAAAGTGTTCAAAATGTTGGGAATGATGTTGAGATCAATGATGTGGGAAAAGAGAAAGGAATGGGCGATGATGTGGGAAATGGAAGATGGGATATAGAGTAATTGATGGTTGTGATGTGTGACAAAAGTGTGTGATGGTTTGAACATGTTTCTGCTATATTTGAGAATGCTTCATGAAAGCTGAGATTTTGTTAAAATGTATTTGTTTGAAAGCCTTGGGGTCCTTTCTTTTTGGGGATCAGTAAGGTGGACTATTATGTTTTTAAAATGTAACTTTGTTTATATTTTCTATTAAAAAAAAAAGAAAAAAAAAAAAGATTATGACTTGGTCTTCGGTGAGTGTTCTGTTCTGTCTTTTTATAGTATAGCCTTGAAATAAAGGAGATATTTTTGACACTTTAATTTGAATTTGGGTCCTGCTTCCTGCACACCGTAACATTACGAACTGACCTGGGATCTGGGCCCAGCAGATCTGTTTGAGCAGGAACTATTGGATTATACCTTTTCTTTGTCTGACTGCGCTCATCGATGGATAGGAGCGGTCAGAGTTCAACAGCGAGATGCTGGTTTGGCAGAAGCATTCAACCTTACAATGAAGAATCAAGAGTTGGTTAAATTCTTACCTGCCTGGCTTTTGGATTACCTCACGGTTTGTTTTCCCGATCCCGATAGACCCAGGTCTCCCAATTCCCTTTTTGATACCACACGCATCGGTGTAGTCCGTCTGGCGTCAGCCCCTGCTTCTCACCCAGTGTTTGCTTCAGTCCAGGAGCCATTCGCTGGTACTCATCTGGCTTTTGGAGGTCCACGGAGCCTCCAAACGGCTCCTAAAAGAAGGAGTCGCAAGGCCAGGTTAGCAGCACAAGCCCAAAGTGCCATGGTTCCAGCCCCAGTTCTGGCCCCAGCAGCAATGGTTCCAGCCCCAGCAGCTATGGTTCTGGCCCCATTTCTGGCCCCAGTAGCCATGGTTCCAGCCCCAGTTCTGGCCCCAGCAGCCATGGTTCCAGCCCCAGTTCTGGCCCCAGCTGCCATGGTTCCAGCCCCAGTTCTGGCTCCAGCAGCCATGGTTCCGGCCCCAGTTCTGGCCACAGCAGCTATGGTTCCGGCCCCTGTTCTGGCCCCAGCAGCCATGGTTCCAGACCCAGTTCTGGCCCCAGCAGCCATTGTTCCGGCCCCAGTTCTGGCCCCAGCAGCTATGGTTCCGGCCCCTGTTCTGGCCCCAGTAGCCATGGTTCCAGCCCCAGTTCTGGCCCCAGCAGCCATGGTTCCAGCCCCAGTTCCGGCCCCAGCAGCTATGGTTCCGGCCTCGGCAGCCATGGTTCCGGCTTCAATTCCGGCTCAAAAGCCGGCCCACACAGCCATGATCCAGGCTTCAGCTCCGGACCTTACAGCCATGTTTCCAGCTCCAGAACTGGATCTTACAGCCATGTTTCCGGCTCCAGAACCGGCCCATGCAGCCATGATTCCGGCTCAAGTACTGGTGTTGGCTCTCCAGCCAACACCAGCTCCCGAGTCCTGTCGGTGTACCGGCCGATTCCAGCACCTCGTCTCTTGTTGGCTCTCCAGCCAACGCCAGCTCCCCGTGTCCTGTCGGCGTAGCGACCAACACAAGTTCCCTCTCTAGTCCCCTCTCAAGTCCCCTATCAAGTTCCTACCCGAGTCCCCTCTCAAGTTCCTACCCGAGTCCCCTCTCGAGGCCCCTCTCAAATCCCCTCTCGAGTTCCCTCTCAAGTTCCCTCTCAAGTCACCTCTCAAGTTACATTACATTGCATTTAGCTGACGCGTCTATCCAAAGCGACTTACAATAAGTGCGTTCGACCAACAAAATACAAACTTGAAGAAAACAGAATAATATAAGTACATCAGGCTTCATAGAGCAGAAACATTTCAAGTGCTACTCAACTGCCTGTAGATAAGTCAGCCCTTTATTAGTATATAAGTGCTTTGTTAATAATTCTATCGCTCGAAGTGGAGTCGAAAGAGATGAGTTTTCAGTCTGCGCCGGAATGTGTGTAAGCTATCTGCTGTCCTGATGTCAATGGGGAGCTCATTCCACCATTTTGGAGCCAGGATAGCAAACCCACTTGTTTTTGCTGATGGGAACTTGGGTCCCCTTCGCAGCCATGGTGCAGCGAGCCGTTTGGTTGATGCAGAGTGGAGTGCACGTGCTGGGGTGTACGGTTTAACCATGTCCTGGATGTAGGAAGGGCCAGATCCATTCGCAGCATGGTACGCAAGTACCATTGTCTTGAAGTGGATTCTAGCAGTTATCGGAAGCCAGTGGAGGGAGCGGAGGAGCGGCGTGGTGTGGGACAATTTAGGAAGGTTGAAGACCAGGCGAGCAGCTGCATTCTGGATGAGCTGCAGAGGTCGGATGGCACATGCAGGTGACCAGCCAGGAGGGAGTTGCAGTAGTCTAGGCGTGAGATGATGAGAGCCTGGACCAGAACCTGCGTCACTTTCTGGGTCAGCTGGGGACGCATCCTCCTGATGTTGTAAAGCGTGTATCTGCAGCAGCGGGTTGTAGCAGCGATGTTTGCAGTGAAGGACAGGTTGTTATCTAGGGTCACACCCAGATTCCTTGCAGTCTGAGTCGGGGAAACAACAGAGGTGCCAATGTTGATTGTTAGGTCAAGAATGGGACAATCTTTTCCGGAAGGAAAAGCAGTTCAGTCTTGTCAAGGTTGAGCTTGAGGTGATGATCAGACATCCACTGAGAGATGTCAGCTAGACAAGCAGAGATGCGTGCGACGACCTGGGTCTCTGAGCGGGGAAAGGACAGAATTAATTGGGTGTCGTCAGCGTAGCAGTGGTATGAAAAACCATGCGGGCTAATGACTGATCCGAGCGAGTTTGTGTACAAGGAGAAGAGGAGGGGACCAAGAACAGAGCCCTGAGGGACCCCTGTAGTTAATTGACAAGGGTCGGACTCGGACCCTCTCCAAGTAACCCTCTCCAAGTAACCCTGTAGGTGCGGTCTTTGAGGTATGAGGTGAGGAGGGAAAGTGCAGAGCCTGAAACTCCAAGTTCCCTCTCAAGTCAACTCTCGAGTCTCCTCTCGAGTTCCCTCTCGAAATTTCTCTCAAGTCACCTTTCAAGTCAACTCTCAAGTCACCTCTCGAGTCACCTCTCGAGTCACCTCTCGAGTTCCCTCTCTAGTCCCCTCTCGAGTCTCCTCTCGAGTTCCCTCTCAAGCCCTCTCTCGAGTCCCCTCTCAAGCCCTCTCTCGAGTCCCCTCTCGAGTTCCCTATCGGGTCCCATCTCAAGTCACCTCTCGAGTCTCCGTTCAAGTTCCCTCTCGAGATTCCTTTCAAGTCACCTCTCAAGTCAACTCTCAAGTTTCCTCTCGAGTTCCCTCTCAAGCCCTCTCTCGAGTTCCCACTCAAGTTCCTACTCATGTGCCGTTGGAGGTCCCGCAGACTACTCTTCTGCCGGCGGTCCTGCCAACCCCATGTCCTGAGCCATTGGAGGTCCCGCAGACTGCTCTTCTGCCGGGGGTCCTGCCAACCCCATGTCCTGTGCCGTTGAAGGTCCCTCAGACTGCTCTTCTGCCGGGGGTCCTGCCAACCCTATGTCCTGACAATTGGAGGTTCCGCTGGGGGTCCTGCCAACCCTTTGTCCTGTCCCGTTGGAGGCCCGCCAACTACTCTTCTGCCGGGGGTCCTGCCAACCCTAAGTCCTGTGCCGTTGGAGGCTCCGCCGACTACTCTCCTGCCGGGAGTCCTGCCAACCCTGTGTCTTGTCCCGTTGGAGGCCCCGCCGAGTACTCTCCTGCCGGGGGTCCTGCCAACCCTATATCCTGTCCCGTTGGGGGTCCCGCCGACTATTCTTCTGCTGGGGGTCCTGCCAACCCTATGTCCAGTGCCGTTGGAGGCCCCGCTGACTACTCTTCTGCCGGGGGTCCTGCCAACCCTAAGTCCTGTGCCGTTGGAGGCCCCGCCGACTACTCTCCTGCCGGGGGTCCTGCCAACCCTGTGTCGTGTCCCGTTGGAGGCCCCGCCGACTACTCTTCTGCCGGGGGTCCTGCCAATCGCTTGTCCTGTTCCGTTTGAGGTCCCGCCGACTACTCTTCTATCGGGGGTCCTGCCAACTCTATGTCCTGTGCCTTTGGAGGTTCCGCTGGGGATCCTGCCAGCTCTATGTCCAGTCCAGTTGGAGGGTCGCCATCTCCTGTCCTGCCAGGGGTACTGCCAACCCCTTGTCCAGTTCCGTTGGAGGCTCCGCCATCATCTGTCTCGCCGGGGGTGCTGCCAACTCCTGGTCCTCTTCCGTGGGGGATCCTGCCGAAGCCTGTCTCACCGGCTCCGGTTCCTGTTCGGCCGACACCGGGTCTTGCCCGGCCTCCGGAGCTGTTTGGCCTTCGCCCCACCCTGAACTCTGCCTTGCCCCTGGACCGTCCGCCCGAGTCCCCCTTTTTGAACTCTGCCTTGCCCCCGGGCCGTCCGCCAGAGTCCCCCTTTTTGAACTCTGCCTTGCCCCCGGGCCGTCCGCCCGAGACCCCTTCCTTGAACTCTGCCTTGCCCCCGGGCCGTCCGCCCGAGTTCCCCTTTTTTAACTCTGCCTTGCCCCCGGGCCGTCCACCCGAGACCCCATCCTTGATCTCTGCCTTGCCCCTAGGCCGTCCGCCCAAGACCCCTTCCGGGTCCTCCGCTGTCAGCCCAAGCCCGTCCTCCACCCACCCTGTTGGCCTTAGTTTTGTGTCCCTCCTCCGGTCCCCCTCCACCCACCCTGCTGGATTTTTTTTGGGACGTCTGGGATCCGTCCCTTGAGGGGGGGGTACTGTCAAGATCTGTCTGTGTTGTATTTTGTCTTGTCTTTTTCTGTTTTTGTGTCATGTTTTATTTTGAAAGGTCTTCACCTCCTGTCTTGCCTGTTTCTGTCTGTGTTGTGTTTTGTCTCGTCTAGATCTGTTTTTGGTTTTCTGTCTGCGTTGTGTTTTGTCTTTGGATCTGTCTGTGATTCCCTGTCGTTAGTTTCCCTGGTGTGTCTTATTACCTGATTGTGTGCACCTGGTGTCCCTGTGTTTTCTCCTCCCTCCTCACCTGTGTCTTGTTTGTATAATTAGTCTTGTGTGTATTTAAGTTCTTGTTTTTCTGTCTGTCTTTGTCGGTTCGTCTTGTGTTATGACTTGGTCTTCGGTGAGTGTTCTGTTCTGTCTTTGTTTATAGTATAGCATTGAAATAAAGGAGATATTTTTTTGACACTTTAATCTGCATTTGGGTCCTGCTTCCTGCACACACCGTAACACTCTGTGAGGATCGCTGTTTCTAAGATTGACACTAAACAACTGCGATTCATAAATGTCTAATAAGTAAACTTGATACATTTCTACAAAGAATTAATACATCAAGATCAGAGATGGGGTTGTTACTCAAAATAAGTAATATATTACATATTACTTTAAAAAAAGCAATATATTACTTTACTTCGTTACTCTCTACATACTTTACTCGTTACTTTACTCGCAGGGCTGCCCCTCCCTACAGGCAGATCACGCAGACTGCGGAGGGTGCTTCATTTAGCGGAGGGAGCCTCATCTGAAGCGCAAATGCGGCGCACCTACAGTGTTACTCGTTACTTAACTCAACATCCTCACTCTGGATTCGGAGGTCCTCCTTAGCTATTAGCTTTACGTTAGCATGTTGTCTTTGCAGGTGCTTGTTGAGGTTTGACGTTGTGTTTGCAGCAGTGAATAAAAGCTTCTGGCCTGGACACAGTTTGCACCTCACCGTCACATTCCTGTCCTTTCTTCGGACGAACTCAAAATAATGGGCATACCTCCACCCCTCGAAAGTTATCTCTGTTGACTCAGCCATGTTGACGCACTGCATGTAGCGACTGCAAGTTGCGCAAATGTTACGTAAATATAAACCTGCGCCGGAAATTCCTCTTGTCTGCCAAAGGGCGGATCTAGTCATTCTTTATGTTAGTAGGTAACTGTAGTGTGATTACTGAATTATAAAAGTAACACGTTACACTACTCCGTTACCGACAAAAGTAATATTACTTTATAACGCGTTTGTTACGATCTCAGGCACTTAGGATGTTGGACCCAATTGCAGACAGGGAGACAGAGGTAAAGTGTTGGTAAGATACTTTATTTTTCCAAAAAAACACGATGAACAAAAAAAGGTCACTAACTAATCTCAGGGTGAGATGACAAAAAATAAGACAAAAAGGAAAATCGCTCACGTAGTGAGGAACAAAACTATTCTTGAGCACAAAAAAGCATAGACCTGACCATGACAAGAGCCAATACGAACTGACACTGGGAGACAGGGGAATTTAAACACAGGGTAACTTGACACAGGTGGGAACAATCGGGGGTGGGGCTGACACTGATGAGCACAGGAGACACACAAGGAGTGACAGGTGAAAACAATCAGGAAATTAGACACACCAGGGAAACTAACGACAGACATGAAAACACAGGGAAAAGAGACCAGACAATATACAGGGAGGAAACATGACAAGAGACTTAGTCCCGCCCACAGGAGATGCGAGCGGAGGACCGAGGAGGGGAACCGAGGAGAGAGGAGGGGAAGCAGCAGACGTTTAAAGAAATGAGAACTCCTCTCCTCTGAGCGGTCATATTAAAGCGACGTCCGTTCATTATTACGTGGCAACAGCTGCATCAGCTGTCGAGTGTTTTGTCATAGCGCTGTATTTTATAATCTGAACATTGTTCCCCCACATATTTACTTTGAATTCATTGAGAGTGCGGTATAATGAGACAATAACAGGCTACAGATGCGGACACACACACACAAATATATTTATATAAATATATACAATTGAAAGTATGAGAGCAGCTCTCATAATAACGTAACACAATCAGAGACTGGATATACCCCCCCCTCTCTCTGGTCGCTGAAATGGGGAATTGAAATTATGGGCCAAAAGTTGTATTTACAAGTATTAAAAGTAAGCAGAGGAGGACACCAAACCAACTGAGACCCGTCTGTCCGCCGCATCTACGCACTGTACAACACACACCTACACACTGTACCACACACACCTACACACTGTACCACACACACCTACAGCTCCTAAAGCATAATCAGGCTACAGTCGTTGTGTATTTCATTATGTGAAGCACTAAATGGTCTTAGAAAAATATCGACTCTTTGTTTGTAGATATCTACTAAACTAAAGCAAATAAAGAGAGTAGGCCTGTTATACTGAGTGATATATATTATACACACTGCTCTGCTTTCTGCACGGACCTCAAAGCTGTTCTCACTGTAAACATCGCGTTGCGATGAGAGCAGTTTCTAAAATAATATCCAGGGCATGCATGCAGAGCTGTCATTGGCTGAGATAAGTCCGGCCGTGCGTCACGCCTCCACCGTTCCCGGAAATGCATCCGCGGAGGAGCCGTGGAGGAACCATCAGTGTATCCTCGGTTATAGCTCCTCCAGAGAGCCTCCTCGACGCTCGATGCTCGGTCCTCGGTGTGCATTTAGAGAAATGAGATGTCCTTCAAAATGGCGCGCTGAAATTCATTTCCGGGTCACTACCGGAGGACCGAGGAGTCGAGGAGGGGAAATTTGAGTATTGAGAAGCGTCTAAGGAGAACGGAAAAACACCCACACCAAGACATAGAAACGTGACATGACAAAATAATCCTGACAGCGTTACACCCAACTCTGATCAAGATGTAGAAGTTATCCAATTCACACCGCCGGGACCTGCCAAAAGTCTGACTGTACGTCTCTGCCTTTACAATGTGGGTGTTTATCCACATCAATGTCAGATAGATAGGTTGTGTCTACTGTTCAGTATTTGATGAGTCTGCCTTTTTTCACTTTCCCACAGAAGTGGTTGTAGAACAAGCCATTGAAGAAGAGATGTGCCCTCTCTTCCCGGAGCCTGTGCCCCTCAAACACCCCATCCCATCGCTGAGGGAGGCCTTAGAAAAGGTGTATACCTTTTCACAATTCAATGTTTTATCATGTGAATATTCGGAATATAGTTATGGCTTGTGTTAATGAAGTTTCTCCTAACAGATAGATCTACTCCTGAGGTCCAGCGTTCACCCCACCAAGTTGCCAGCTATTTCAGCCATCGTGGTTTTAAATGACTCTGTTCTGTGGAATGGAAACTTTGGTCAGACGAACAGAAGTGATCCCTCCTCTCCTGCACCCAATGAGTTCACCGTGTACAGGTGAGATTTATAGTCAAACAGTGTAGATAACAGGAGGAGGAGACTAACATAAAATATGAGAGAGATATGTCAAAAGGGAAGTGGTGATTTGTCTTACTGTCAAGCACGTAGTTATTAATAATATTAGTCCTAAAGGCTGCTCAGCCAGAACACGATATTATCAACTAAATCTGATCAACAATCATTACAGCATGATGTAATCTGCGGCCTAATTCTTCTATTGGATTGCATTTGATCTGAGGCTTGGAGTTAAAATTAAGATTAGACCTTTAGTTAGCTTGGTATAGAAACAGTGATAAAGGATAAGGAACCACTCAGTAAATGAAGTGCTCAAATCTGTTCTGTGCAGCAGTAGTGGGAACGCTATTATTAAATCAGGATACATTTATTGAATCATTAGTAATATGCTTGTGTGGCACTCACTTTAATCAGTGTGATTGCAGAATAGCGAGCCTCTCTAAGATCTTCCCCACACTGATGCTGTACAAGCTGTGGGAGGACGGCCTGGTGGGCTCTCTGGATGACCCAGTGGAGAAGTATGCTCAAAACTTCAGCATCAAGGACCCTCTGTGGAGTGGTGGGGGGCCAGCGTCAACCTCACTTAGGACCCTTGGCATCAACTCTCCTGCACTCACCCTGCGCAGGATGGCCAGTCAGCTCTCTGGTAACTGCACAATGTTTTTATATTTTGAATGTCATGGCGGCCATCTTTGTTAATTCAACCTAGAAGGAACCACATAAAAGAACTGCGAGGCCTGGTTTCACACATGTGAATCACTATCGCTCATGTGTTCAGTGTTGAAAGTACGAGTGATATCTCCCTGGTCCAAAGTGCAAAAGAAAATTACCCCCAGTAAGAAATTAGCATGAAATATATCATGTGAGGAAGGCGATAACATTTGTACTGAAATATTATTTGATACCCTGCTGGACCAAACTGAAAGAGCACATTTTCGGACGTTAGGATCGTTCTGTTGTTCACACAGGAAGTGACAGATGCAGTTGTGTGCAGGTCTGCAGGATGAAAGAAGAGCTTCAGAGAGAAGTTCCTTCTTTTAAAATGTAATGACCATTTCCTTAGAAAGTCCATGTGATTGTGGGACAGAATGATCTTTCCCTTTTCTGCTGTTGGGAAGGGGGTTCAAGATGAAATCCTACATGTTCACACACCATTCAATATAATTTGGATGATTTAACTGAATGTGTTTATATAGGATAAACCCCTTGAGATAAACCATCTCATTTTCAAGGGGGTCCTAACATATAGTACAAACAGCAAGACAACAAATCTAATTACAGTGCAAACACAGAGCAGAATACTACCATCCCAACACACATTTGGACATAACCACATACGGCCACAGAGAGGCCATGAACAAAAACATTTTCCCAGCAATAAATTAAATAAATACAAACATAGTGTTTAGTCCGTTTTAATTTTGCATTTCATTTTTTTTAAAGGAAATTAAGCATCGTATGGTTGGTGGGCAGTCTGGGCAGTCTGAAGCAGCTTCAGATATAAATGATCGTTTACCTAATGTAATGTTTTGGAGCATTAGTTGTGCACATCCACAAGAATGAACATGCCATGTCCAGGCCTCATGCATCACTTCTTCTACAAGTTCATAAAGAAGCTGGTACATTGTGTAACTGGTGCTCCCGCTTCACCTCATTAAATCAGCAGTGTGTCAGGGAGGCACAAGGTCAACATGTAGGTCCATACCATGCCCGGCGCCGTGGGATGGCCAGGCCCTCCAATTTGACATTCCTGCCCTCCCCCAATAAAGACGGTTTTTATTATTTATAACATTATTTCATCGTATTCATGCTACGATGAATGTGATGTCAGATAGTAACTGGAAAAAAAAATCGAGGCTACGTCAAATAAATTCATGTATCCGCAGGCACATGACGGTTTTGTGTGCCCTCCCATGAAAATCATATGCCCTCCCTTTAGATTTGTTCTAGCGCCGGGTCTGGTCCATACTGTACATTCATACTCATCGTGTCCTTTATTTGTATCGAGGACACCTCTCCGTTACCTCCTTCAACACTTTAGCTAACATGGGCTTGCGTGAACAGAGAGAGAAGCTAAATTAAGACTGAGCTTTGTCCAGAAATAAAGCTAATAAGCTCTTCAGCTCTGTGTTATTGGTTGTGAGCATATTCTAATGGCTTTTGATTATTGAAATATATACAGTTCTGTTTTATGAGTGTTGAGAGCTGTATCCATACTGTACATCTCTTAATGTAGCCCTCAAAGTGCACCAGATTGATGTATTTAACTTCAATTTAAAGAAAAAAATCTTCCAGGGGGTGCATGTCCCCGGACCCCCCAAGAGGATGTGAGGTCATCACAAATAAAACAGGTTCACATGGATAGGATACTAGATAAGTGTTCACACTCATTATATACACTACACATTATTCTTGGATTTGTTAACACTATGGTCCCTAATATATTTGTAGAAAGGCAGGAAATGGAATTAAATTGAGAAAATGTTTCATTGCGGAGGACCCCCTGTTTTGTGTGTCCCCCACTTCTCAAACCAAAGTTACACCCTTGCCTAGGGACATTGACAAGTACCAACAGTATATTTATATCTCGCCCTGTCAACAAGCCTCACCTTCTTGGCAAAAACGGTATTGTTTTTGAAGAGTTGGAGAGACAATGCACAGTTTTACCCACTGCTGTCACCTGTGTTATGCCGGGTTATGCATGCCCACCGAGATATGCATGCAGCTCGCGGGAGCACGCACAGCGTAAAGCAAAAGCTCCAAGACATTTCTATGATCTGTACGGCAAAGTACGGTTTGGAAACTATATCATTTCCTTTTGGAGGGAATGCATAACACGGCAAACACCAGAGCCTCGCTGCGGGGTCAACTTTGGCGCTGTCCCGAGTTTGTTCTAATCTGTCAAAATGACTGCTTTGAGATTTTTCCGTCATTGTTAAAAAAAATATTCGGTTAACGCGACCACTGCTGTCCCAGCAACATCAGTAGCCTACCAAGCGAGAGAGTTCTTTCCACAGCAAGGGATTTTGTAAATGCCCAAACATCCCAGCTTCTACCTGGAAATGTGGACATGCTCATATTCCTAAAAGAAACCTGTCTGATGATGCTGAGTGAGTGACTAGTGAGTTTGAGTTGAGTTACTTGAAAAACTAAAGTGAAACTTGATTTATTTTATTGTGGGGTCTGATTATTCAATTTCCTTGTTTATTTGTGAGGTGCAGTGACACAAAGAAAATGCCTAGTTTGTTTGGTAGTACTAGTTGGTAAAAAAACACTGGTTGTTCTTGTTCCAGTCTGTTACTGTCACTTTGTTTTTGACACTTTAAAATACTACTATCCTATTTTATGCTGTACAAATCAGATTTATTATTTAATAAAGAAAACATTTTCAAGTAATAAGTACATGTAAAAAGAAACATTTCCCCCAAAATGTCTTTTAATTTGTTTTCTTTATTTTTGAATATTGCGATAAATACCGTACCGTGGACTTGTTATCGCGATATTATCGTACCGTGAGTTTTTGGTATCGTTACGTCCCTAGTTCTTACACAGATGTGTCATACAGTATGTATGACAACTCTCATGAATCACTTACGTATTGCACCCTCTATCAACCAGTCCAAAAAAAAGAAATTAGTCCACAAAGTTTTATTCACCAATGTTTTATATATGTTCCAGGGTTACCCAGAAGATTAAGGTCCACTAATCTTCTTTGGAGTGGAGACACAGAAGCAGCTCTTGGTCTGTTACGGGATGATGTCCTCGTGGCAGATCCCGGCACCAAGTGAGACTCTGTTTCCTTCTGCTATGCTCTGTTCTTAGCTGTCGAGACTTCAGACCTTTTAAGCACTTCTATGGTCTACAGAGATAGGCTGTTGATGCATATAACAGGGATCCTTTAGGTATGTTTTATCCAGAGGAAACTTGTGAACATGTTGATATTAATATATCTTTTCCCCCCAGATGCCACTACAGCAACGTTGCTTTTTCCTTATTGGCCAACATCTTGGCCCAGAAGGTGGTGGGCTCAAACTTTGAGAGATGGGTGTCAGACAACATTCTGGAGCGGCTCGGCATGGAGGACACTGGGTTCAATTTAAGTCCAGCGGTTCAGAGACGGATGGCTGCGGGGGTGTACAGCAACGGCGAGCTGGCCCCCCTCTTCAACCTGGGCTGGTACCGAGCTGCGGGCCAGATGTTTTCCACAGCTGCTGACATGGCCAAGCTTATGATGGCCCTTCTGGGCACAACCGGTGGGACTCTGCTCCGTCAGGACACCCTGAACACCATGCTGACCCCGGTGCTACGCTGCCACAGCGGCTACTTCGCCAACTCCACCGGCACCCCATGGGAGATCAATGAGCAGCGGGGCTACGATGTGGTGAGGAAAGATGGGGACCTGGATGGTTACGCGGCCACCCTCTCCCTGGTGCCACGGCTCAAACTGGGGATGGTGGTTCTGATGTCCGGCGTGCGGCCTGCAGGGCCGGAGCTTCTGAGCCTGGCCTACAGCCAGCTCATTCCTGCAGTGGAGAGGGCATTCAGGGACGCTCCAAAAAAGTTAAGACCACCGCCCAACCCAGCTCCCTATGTGGGCTTTTTCACTTACAGGAATATGACTTTCTATGAGATAAAGGTGGACTCAGACGGGGTGCTGGTCATGCAGCAATTTGGACCACAGGTTGACACATCTGTGCCGTCCAAGTACAGAACTATTCGTCTGGATTACCTGCAGGATAGGGTGTTCAGGGTGGTGTTTGAGAGCCCGTACCCCTGCAAGCTGAAGGTGAACAGCGCCTCTGTCTCGCTGGAGGCTCAGGACAGACAGCTCTTCAACTTTTACCTTTTCAACAAGAAAGGTGTGTCGCCAGGATTTGATTCCCCAGGACTTAACACTTACAGGGTGACCAGGATAGCTGGCAGACCATTCTTCACTACATAAAGGCAGGAGTTCACTTATAGCGAGGTGGACACTGAAACAGGGGTGTATGTCAAGAACAAAGGCAGTATGAAACTTGCTGTTGGATCAGTGGTCATGTGACTGCAAGGTTAATGTCATTAATCTGGACTAGTATGCACATATTATTCATTCTGCTTATAATACTAATAATAGTATGAGTGTTGTCCAACTCTCCAAGAACTAGCACAAGCAAAGAGGAACTGACAACAGTACTGCAAACATGTTCCTGCAGACGTGTTTAGTTCTTGGACAATGTGGCGATATCCCTTTTCAACATTGTAGTGCCTAATGTGTGACCTTGAAACGAAAGAGATAAACACAACTGAGGGGAAAGTCTTGGACTTGATTTACATCTTGAAAGGTTTTTTATAATGTTAATACTCAAGGAGAACATTCTATGAGCAATAAAGAGCTGCAAGATTATATTCTCAATAAACTAAAACTGTATTGACTGTTTATTAAGTGTTCATGTTAATGTACACTTAATCATTATAATCATCAATTAACATGCATATTCCATTTTTTTCAGTTAAGGTAACTAGAAAAATATCAAATGAACGGCCCTTTTTTCAGCCTGCCCCGGAATAGTGTTGCACGGTGTACCGATACTTGAAAGGTACCGCGATACCCTGCCGTTAAAAACGTTACGATTCCTCCGTTTCATTAGTATCGGTACTTTAAGAATGACGGGGACAAGTACTCCGGTGAGAAAGCGCCGTTTTAATAAGAGCCGTGTGTATTCAGTACTCATCGACTAAAAAACACCAGATTATCCTTGTTAATTACACAACATTGATTGGTTTAAATTGTGTGCAATGCTTTTGTATTTTTCCCCTTCGATTCGGAGAAACAAATGTTTTTTCGGAGTAAAGGATGGCAGAAGACACTACACTACCCAGAATCCCCAGGTATCATTTAGGACTACACCATGTGCTCTGTTTGACAAACCCCGCTTTTTTCACCATTCATTCCAATGGCTAGCGTCTATGTCACGTGATCTTCAAATTTCTCCCTGCAGAAAAAAAAACATGGCCGAACTTCGTTTTATTCTCGGTGGAAAATGCCTATTTTAAAGTTAGTTTGGCCATTAAAATGCGTTTTAATGTCATTTGATGCGAGAAATATGAGTTGTTATTTCAGATTATGTGTGCAGTGGATGTACATGATCTTTAGTTTGCTAGTTATTACGAAGATTACTTCAGGAAATTGCGTCCATAGAACGTTTTCATTGTTACCAAGGTGGTTGCTAGGGACGCTGCTATCGATATTATTTCTGTTATGTTGTGTAACTGTTTAATGGTGTTATCTTTATTTCTACCCCCTTCCCCGTCAATGTATAGTGTTGGTCCACAACGCAAACGTATTAGTTTAACCAAATCCGCATCTAAAAGTGTGGCATAGATAGCCTACGTTATTTTCCCCTGTACAATTCTCCATTTACTCAACAATAACACATTATTATCCTCGTGTTTATTTATTTGTTTGATTAATAAACACAAGTTGGAGTCCGTCAGGACCGAGGGTCGGAGCAGCTCATTTGCTTTAGAGAATATTACACCGGGAAGTAAGTATTCTCTCCGCTTCGCTTGACAAACCCCGTAATAGTCCTCAAGCTCTGGGATTGGAGAGTGTGCTCCGAGGGTTAAATGACGTTTAAAACATATAATTAATAAATGGGTGAAAATTGCTTGTGCCCATAATGGGCAGCATTAATATATATACACACATGCCAGTTAAGGTCAGAAGAGCTTTATTTAACAGCTGGTCTTATGTTTGTGACCCCTGTTGTTAATTGATAACATTACATTACATTACATTAATTGATAAGCCTGAAACATGCACTTGTCAAGGTTCAGAGGCAAATTTTGCAAATATGGCAGTAGCCATCGATCAGCTTAAGATAAGATATACTTTATTGATCCCAAGTTGGAACATTTGCGTTACATCAACATGTGTAACAGTTGTAAATATGCAGTGGTGTTTATTTTTAAATCATTTAGTATAATCACACAAATTCTGTCTTTTATATTTAACAATTCTGTGTTCTTTATTTATTGATTGTTCAATACCTGACAAGGCCGGAGATGAAATATCTACATACATCTTATAAGAGTATAATACATTATGTATAATATCAGTTAAAAATAAGTGCTTCAACATAGTTAACATTGCTGGAGGTATGCACAAATATTGATAGATGTCTTGTAATGCACTGTTGAGGAACCTGCGACCCAAGTTTTTCATTCAATGCAGAACTACACCACAGTTGTGTAGGCCTAGTCTTTAATTAACTATTAGTAGAGAATAACGAGTAATGAATATACTTTATAGGGATCCTATTAATATCTAATAATAAAAATAATGAAATTCAATAACATGCTTTAACCACTAGGTGTCCCTTTACAGATGTAGCGCTTCATTTCAGACGCCTACCCGTGCGGGTCCGTGATCGGCACGGGGTGGGCCCCTGCTGAAAAGGAAAACCCCCCCGCAGGACTTGAAACACCCCCTTGATAAATACATTTAATTATAATGAAACCAGCTGCAATGGATCATGGATCCACCAGGGGGAGCCGTGAAAAGCTGCCACACTGGAACTCATGTGAAATAAACAGCTGATCTACAGGTATCTGATATAGCGGATATTTGATAAGATCCATATTTCACGGATAGGATCATATTCTGTGCTAAATAAGAGACATGTAATCATTTACTAAACACCATGTTTTTATTTAACAAAATAATGTTTAATTCACGTTGGCATAAGTACAAAACCATCGCTATGTTTTTAGATCAGGAAATGCATCCAGGCTCAAACAAACGATTTTCAATCATCATCCTCACGATCATTTAATGTATCATATGTTCGCGAGTTGAAATGAATGCACTAAATTTAATCCACGTGAGTTTACAACAACAAAAATAATCGGTTTGTTGTTGTTGTTGTCACATCCGACCGGAGGAAAATGCAACGGCTCTCACTACCGATCATCCTAATCCCACGGGCAAACAATAATATGTACAGTGTTAATAGTTTACTGTATTATTAGTGTCTAATATTACTGGGGATTTCGGAATGGTACTGGATTTTGATTTATTGTATCGGCTTCATATCGCAATATATTCCCGAAGTCTGAAATGCAAAAATGTCCCACATTAGGGCAATTCACCCTACATTTAATCATTCAAACAAAATCATATTTTGTTTCTTTTTAACAAAATAAATGTGGTTTAATCCACATAATTTACTGTGTTAATTGTTTACTGTAGTATTGTGCACATTACTTTTCGCTGCTTGTTGAAACTGGTTAGAAGCTAAACTGCATTTCGTTGTCTCAGTACCTGCAATATGTGCAATAACAATAAAGTTGAATCTAATCTTGAGCAGGAACACATTTATTTAGGCTACTTAGTACATATCTGACATAAACGATTAAACACAATTGTGCATTCTTTAAACCGAGTCAAGCCGAGTCCGGAGGTGGCGGCACATTAAAGTGTGCACCTGATTGTTTAACTTGAAGGTGCCTGATGACATTTAATCATTCAAACAAAATCATATTTCGTTTATTTTTAACGAAATAAATGTGGTTTGATCCACATAATTTAGGCCTACTGTGTTAATTGTTTACTGTAGTATTGTTTAACTTGAAGGTGCCTGATGCAGAGTCCTGCACGGGTCTGATTTTCATGACCCGCTCCCGCCCCGCGGGTGTGGGATGTTGGTTATTTTCTCCATCTAGGATGACACCAAAAGCCTCCCAGACGTTGGATTTCGCTCGAGGAAGTGTTATTGAAAATGCTTCTCCACTAGAAAGCTTTCACCTCAGCCATTTCGAATGTGACGCGCACAGCAGCAGATTGATGCGCTGCAGAGGTTATGATTATGCACGGTCCCGCGGGGGAGAAGTCTGAGGATTTAAACATTAAACTAAATGATTATTATTTTAATATATTTATTATGCAATACACGCGACCCGACCCGCATCATCTTTGTTTTACCCAGAACCGAACCCGGAAAAAAGCGTTTGAAAAAATACCACCCGTGAATCACCTTTTTTGCGGGTCACCCGATGCAGGACTCTGGCCTGATGTGAACATTTCCAGAAGAACTCTAGCTTGAATGGCCTTTGTATGTATACAGTAGCCCAACCATGTACACCTTCCTTTTTTCCCGTCCAAAGTTTGAATTGGATAAAGGTAATGGTTTTCAATGGTGCTTTTATAGCCTATTGTATAATAACTGTGTGATTTATATTGCTTTTCAAATGCATATATGGCCACCCATTGACACGGCTCTTCCCGTCAAGAATATGAATAGAACTTAGGTAGATCACTTTACATTTCTGCAAATTAATTTTTAATCACACACGTCTCCCCACATCTCCCCGTCCCGAAAATGATAAATAAAATAAAAAGAGGAAACAATTTTCAAGTTCAGTTTTCAACGTTTTATTTAAAAATAACTGACATAACAGACACCATACTGTAGGCCTATCTGCTGCGGAAACCAGGACGAGCTATTTCGGGATCTGTTTTTCGGGGGCTCCTCAATCTCTCATTTACCCGGCTCCTGATCTTATGCCACTGGTCAATATTCAGATTTGGGAACCAATTGGAAACATAGGACTCAATCTTTTTCAACCTCTTGACGGGAAAAAAGGAAGGTGTAAATGTTTGAATGATGAATAAACAGTGAGGAGGGGTACAGTATGAATACACTAGATATACACAGCAGCCCAGCCTGTGAGCAGTATGAGCGCTCAGCTCGAGATACCAGCGAGTCGAGAGAGAGAATGATATCTGCATTTTCTCTTTTGGTTTGATTAGGACACATCCTGGGGATTGTGTTTACAAACATTGACTAGACCGTTCACCAGCCCCCACCCCCCATGTTGCCTATGCTGTCCTGTGTTGCGAACTCTTTGGTTAAAACGAATTGGCCATCGGAATGTGTGGAGGAATTCTCCCAAGGATCACATTCCACAGCTCTCCCCCCCCCTGTGATCTCCCATCCCCCAGTCTGTAGGTTTTTGTTTGCATATTATATATTATATTTACAGCCCTTAAGATACACTTTTGTGTTTAACAGCTGACCACCATGACATACTTTGTTTTAGTAGATTTCGCATGAGAGCAAAATATATAAATATGAGCATTAAATTATATGAATATGAGAAAAAAATGCATGAATGTGTGAGTGACATTATATGAATGTGTCCATTGAAATATGATAATATGAGAGCAAAATGTGTGAATGTGTGAGTGTAAATATATACGTGTGTGAGAGTGAAAATGTATGTATGTAAAAGGAGAATATATGTGTGTAAGAGTGAACATGTATGTATGTAAAAGGAGAATATATGTGTGTAAGAGTGAAAATATGCTGCATTTTGAATGTCCGATCGTCCACCATTTCCACCGGAAATATCAAACATTTAATAAAAGTGAAAAACAATGAACAAGACTTAACGTATTCATCATAATTAATTATATTTATTTTGTTTGGCTGTAGGATTTTTGACTTTGTTTAGAGCAGTGATCTTCTACTATTTGAACATTTTGGACCCAAAATCACAAAAAAAAAAAACGTAAAAACAGATTTTGAAAATGATATTATTTTTCATAAAGGTAACACAAACATACACAACGAAACCATTTAAAAGCTGGAAATATATACATGGGATGTCACTATGATAATGTGAAAAGTTTGATTAGCATGGGATTTCATTCTGATAAGGCAAAAGTGTTATTATAAATATAATACAAATATATATACACATTATGTACAAAAATCAGTTTTTTATGTCTTTATCTGTGCCACGCTTCAAAGCGGTTTCTGTCAACTACGACACAGAGGGCAACATCACAGGTTCCTCCTCCTCCATGTCAAAAAACAAGCTTAAAGCTTGACTCACGTTCAGAGTTCTCTTCATCATAGTTGAGTCTTCAAAACTCTAAATCTATCTAACTATATCTAAATTCTCAATGTTTGTCTGTCACTTTACTTCAATCGCAGAGTCCCGCCGCCTCTCTTCGTCTCCCGCCGCCTGTCTTCGTATATCTTCGTCTCTCTACATTTCTCTCCATTTCCCGCCATCTCTCTTCGGTTCCCGCCGTCCCTCTTCGTCTCTTTTCGTCTCGTATCACTCCGTTTACCTGATTACCTCACCCCCTCCCTGGTAAATACATCCTGTTGAGCAGAATCTACAGTTTCCAGTATTTTCCGTTTCGTAAAATGATAAAATTCGGCGAAGATATTAAAATATGTGCTTCCATTATTCATACCTCTGAAGTATATCTGTATTAACTTTATATCATAGTATGTCCGTGTTTATTGGGTCTTTTTGCATGAAACAAAGACTGGCATATAGTTTCAAGCCAGTACTTTTGACAGAAATACACATATACATCCTGTTGAGCAGGATCTACAGTTTCCAGTATTTTCCGTTTTGTAAAATGATAAAATACGGCGAAGATATTAAAATATGTGCTTCCATTATTCATACTTCTGAAATATATCTGTATTAACTTTATATCATCGTATGTCCGTGTTTATTGGGTCTTTTTGCATGAAATAAAGACTGGCATATAGTTTCAAGCCAGTACTTTCGACAGAAATACACATATACATCCTGTTGAGCAGGATCTACAGTTTCCAGTATTTTACATTTCGTAAACAGCGTGGAGTGGTCATCTGCCAGCTAAAAAGCATTCAAATAGCGGATTCAAAAACTGAAGAACGCAGTGTGCATCTTGACCGGGTGGCGACATTACCTATTGACGCAGCAGCCACTGTAAGTACTATTCGTGTTTAATTAGACTTCTCTATTTCAGTTATTCTACTCTGTATAATTGTTCTGTAGTTATTGTATCTAAATCGGCGCTTTTGAGAGATTTTAAATCTCAGATCTGATCACGTGAACCTGTTAAACAGGGCTCAGTAGGCATTCAAGCGTGCATTAAAATAGGCACGGCCTCTCAGCTGTCGCCCATCAGCTGTAGAGAGTTAACTAATTAGAGGGGCGTGGCACCACAGCTGTGTGAACTCAGCAATCAGGCGTCCATTTAGGTAGCTCTTTCCTTCAGCGTTAGCTTCAGCGTCAGACAGCCGAAGACGGACAAAGACATGACATTGGAGTCCTGCGGGAGTAAGACGGACAAAGACATTGGAGTCCTGCGGGAGTCACAAGGGTGGCAAAGAGGAGGCAAATCCTACCTTGATTGAGCGAAGTATCGCTGGTGTCTTTTTCTTTTCTTTAGCTTTCTAGCCCCTCATGGTATAATCATGTGTATTTTCTCCATTCCTGTTCATGTGTCTTCTCGCAATTATCACTGGCCCCGTATCTCCTAATCGCTATAACCGGCCTGCTCTCGTCTATCCCACGTGCTCCACTGACATCCAACTTCTAGTTTCAGGTGGCCTGTGGAACTGCCAGTCAGCTGTTCCTAAGGCTGACTTCATCTCTGGCTACGCCTCCCTGCAGTCCCTGGATTTCCTTGCTCTCACTGAGACCTGGATTACTCCATTCAACACATCCACCCCAGCAGCTCTCTCCACAGCATATTCCTTCTCCCATACACCCAGACCCACTGGCAGAGGAGGGGGCACTGGTCTCCTTCTCTCTCCCAAATGGAGCTTTTCCCTCTTCAAGCTACCTAACTTCACTCCTTCCACCTTTGAATTCCATGCCGTCACAGTAACCCATCCTATACAATTAACCATTGTTGTTCTCTATCGTCCACCAGGCGCCTTGGGGGACTTCTTGGAGGAATTGGATAATCTCCTCTCACACATCCCTGAATCTGGCCCTCCCGCTGTACTTCTCGGAGACTTCAACCTCCAGACGGGGAAGATAGACGAACTAACATCTCTGTTAACCGCCTTTGCTTTCTCACTGTCTCCGTCCCCACCAACTCATAAAGCTGGCAATGTCCTTGATCTCATATTCTCAAGGAACTGCGCTACTTCTAACCTCTCTGTAAACCCGCTCCACACATCCGATTACTTCTTCATTTCATTCTCTCTACCCCTTTCCAAACATAACAAACTAATCTCTTCTCATCCTGCACCTGTCCGCCGTAACCTCCGTTCCCTCTCCCCCTCTACCTTTGCCTCATCGGTGCTCTCAGCCCTCCCTTCCTCTGACTCATTCCAACTCCTGCCTCCAAACTCTGCTGCGGAAACTCTCCTCTCTACTCTCTCTTCCTCTCCGGACTCTCTCTGTCCTCTCACATCTCGGCAGGCTCGTCAGTCCTCTCCTGCTCCCTGGCTAAATGACGCACTGCCTGCTAATAGAACCGTCCTTAGGGCAGCAGAGCGGAAACGGTGGAAATCCAAACACCATGACGACCTCCAAACCTATCAGGCTCTCCTCTCCTCTTTCTCTGCTTCAATCTCTCAGGCAAAAAGCACTTTCTTTCAAGACAAGATCCAATCTTCCTATTCCAATCCTAAAAAACTATCTTCCATCGTCTCCACCCTCTTGGACCCTCCCAAAGCCCATCCCCCCTCCTCACTTCTGTCAAGCGACTTTGTTAACCACTTTGAAAAAAAGGTTGATGATATTCGCTCTTCTTTTTCTGATTCACCTTTACTCACCGCTGGGTCACCAGACCCTCCTTCCACCCGCACACTAACCTCCTTTTCCCCTCTCTCGCCAAGTGAGGTTCTTACCCTCATTACCTCTGCCGCCCCACCACCTGTCCTCTGGACCCTATCCCTTCAAACCTACTTCAGACTATCGCTCCTGATATTCTACTGTTTCTCACCCATTTCATCAACACTTCTCTAACTTCTGGTCATTTTCCAAACAGTCTCAAGGAGGCAAGAGTAAACCCTCTCCTAAAGAAACCCACTCTCAACCCGTCTGATGTTATAAACTACAGGCCTGTCTCTCTCCTCCCGTTCCTGTCTAAAACACTTGAACGTGCTGTCTTTAAACAACTCTCCTGTTATCTCCATCAGAACAACCTTCTGGATCCGCACCAGTCTGGTTTCAAGGCAGGTCACTCCACAGAAACTGCCCTCCTTGCTGTCACTGAGGAACTGCACACTGCTAAAGCAGCCTCCCTCTCCTCTGTCATCATCCTGTTGGACCTGTCTGCTGCATTCGACACGGTGAACCATCAAATCCTCCTTCGCACTCTCCAAGAACTTGGAGTTTCAGGCTCTGCACTTTCCCTCCTCACCTCATACCTCAAAGACCGTACCTACAGGGCTACTTGGAGAGGGTCCGAGTCCGAACCTTGTCAATTAACTACAGGGGTCCCTCAGGGCTCTGTTCTTGGTCCCCTCCTCTTCTCCCTGTACACAAACTCGCTCGGATCAGTCATTAGCCCGCATGGTTTTTCATACCACTGCTACGTTGACGACACCCAATTAATGCTGTCCTTTCCCCGATCAGAGACCCAGGTCGTCGCACGCATCTCTGCTTGTTTAGCTGACATCTCTCAGTGGATGTCCGCTCATCATCTCAAGCTCAACCTTGACAAAACTGAACTGCTTTTCCTTCCGGGAAAAGATTGTCCCACTCTTGACATGACTATCAACATCGGCACCTCTGTTGTTTCCCCGACCCAGACTGCAAGGAATCTGGGTCTGATCCTAGATAACAACCTGTCCTTCACTGAAAACATCGCTGCTACAACCCGCTGCTGCAGATACACGCTTTACAACATCCGGAAGATACGTCCCCAGCTGACCCAGAAAGTGACGCAGGTTCTGGTCCAGGCTCTCGTCACCTCACGCCTAGACTCACGCCTAGACTACTGCAACTCCCTCCTGGCTGGTCTACCTGCATGTGCCATCCGACCTCTGCAGCTCATTCAGAATGCAGCGGCTCGTCTGGTCTTCAACCTTCCTAAATGTTCCCACTCCACGCCGCTCCTCCGCTACCTTCATTGGCTTCCGGTAACTGCTAGAATTCACTTCAAGACACTGGTACTTGCGTACCATGCTGCGAATGGATCTGGCCCTTCCTACATCCAGGACATGGTTAAACTGTACACCCCAGCGCGTGCTCTACGCTCTGCATCAGCCAAACGACTCGCTGCACCCTTGCTGCGAAGGGGACCCAAGTTCCCATCAGCTAAAACACGTGGGTTTGCTATCCTGGCTCCAAAATGGTGGAATGAGCTCCCCATTGACATCAGGATGGCAGAAAGCTTACACACCTTCCGGCGCAGACTGAAAACTCATCTCTTTCGACTCCACCTCGAGCGATAGAATTATTAACAAAGAACTGCTAACAGAGCACTTATATACTAACAAAGAACTGCTAACAGAGCACTTATATACTAATAAAGGACTGGCTTATCTATAGCCAGTTGAGTAGCACTTGAAATACTTGGCTCTATGAAACCTGATGTACTTTATGATTCTGTTTTCTTCAAGGTTGTGTCTTCCTGGTCGAATGTACTTATTGTAAGTCGCTTTGGATAAAAGCGTCAGCTAAATGCAATGTAATGTAATGTAATAATGTAATGTAAAATGATCAAATACGGCGAAGATATTAAAATATGTGCTTCCATTATTCATACTTCTGAAATATATCAGTATTAACTTTATATCATCGTATGTCCGTGTTTATTGGGTCTTTTTGCATGAATCAAAGACTCGCATATAGTTTCAAGCCAGTACTTTCGACAGAAACACACGGCAATGTTGTCCGGACTGTTGTTTTTATGCGGCACCGGCTTGAACAGGTCATGTGATCTGATCACGCCGGCGTTACGCTCGACTCCAAAGGGTTAATATTAAATACATATAAGTATTTTTCAACTTGTATTTAGAAATACTCTGTTGTAATTATTGATTCATACATGTGTTTATCCATTAAATGTGGCATCTGCTATAATGGGGTTAATGTATGATATTACTTAATAATACAATACATTATAATATATGATATGATAATTACATTTTAGTTTTATTCATTTCTTATTTCATAGTTTCTCATTATTATTATTTGTATCGCTCATCTTATTTTTGATTGTATTAATCTGTGTGAATCTGTGCTGTCCTGTTTTTCACTCTGTTTGAACTACTGAATTTCCCCACGGGATTAATAAAGGTCCATCTTATCTTATCTTAATGTATAAGTTGATTTACTTCAATCTACTGTACTGTGTAAAAACACCCCAACAATATTACAAGAAATATACTGCATAAAGCAAACTATATACTTTATTTGATCTAAAATATTGATGTTTCTCCAACACCCATTGTCTTTGTGTATTTTGTGAATGAAGCGCCATCTCATGGTTAAATCCTGTAGTTGAACAAATGGGGAAATTGGGCAACGCCCTCTAGCAATTTGGCAACACCCCCAGCCACTGGCATCCGCTGGGCTTTTGACTGGGACACACCCATTTGAGTCTGATCTGGAGTGCTACATCTGTATATCAGCTGTGCACCTTTATGGTGTAAATACAGCCTATCTACCAATTGGATCAAATATAAAAGTCAGCCGAATTAGTGTTGATACTGCAAGGAGACGTATTGTGTGAAAAGAAATGTAAGATGTTGTTTAATTGGTGATATATTTATGATCCACGTCACGTTTTCAGTTCCTCATGTTTGTCTAGAAGTCTTCTCATCAGGGCTCTATAAATACAGAACTACGGCAGATATGTAATATTTAATGCAGCCGAACCGTGTATTACAATGCCGTTATGTGATGACTTTCAAAGAGAAAAGCAAGCACACTCGGAATAAAGTATTATTTTATTGTTTTTAAATGTTTTCGGTCTGTTTCCGGTATTTGTTAATGACGATGTGCTGTGAGATGTGAGACTGGAATTGCACAGGGGAAAATAACGTATCTTTAGATGCGGATTTTGTTAAACTAATAAGTTTGCGCTGTGGACCAACACTATACATTGACGGGGAAGGGGGTAGCAATAAAGATAACACCATTAAACAGTTACACAACATAACAGAAATAATATCGATAGCAGCGTCCCTAGCAACCACCTTGGTAACAATGAAAACATTCTATGGATGCAATTTCCTGAAGTAATCTTCGTAATAACTAGCAAACTAAAGATCATGTACACACACATAATCTGAAATAACAACTCATATTTCTCGCATCAAATGACATCAAAATGCATTGTAATGGCCAAACTAACTTTAAAATAGGCATTTTCCACCGAGAATAAAACGATGTTCAGCCATGTTTTTTTTTTCTGCGGGGAGAAATTTGAAGATCACCAAACAGAGCACATGGTGTAGTCCAAACGATAGCTGGGGATTCTGGGTAGTGTAGTGTCTTCTGCCATCCTTTACTCCGAAAAAATATTTGTTTCTCCGAATCGAAGGGGAAAAATACAAAAGCATTGCACACAATTTAAACCAATCGATGTTGTGTAATTAACAAGGATAATCTGGTGTTTTTTAGTCGATGAGTAGTGCAGATATCACTGTAAAATCAATCGACAGTAAGGGGAATACTTACTTCCGGGTGTACAATTATCCGTTATCCAATGAGAATGGACGCTCACATTGCCTTTAAGGGCAGTCGACACAAACAAATGCCGTGCTTCCATGAGCGTCAAATCCCGCCGCAGAACTGACGGCAACAAAATTCCTAAATTATTCAATTAAAATAAAGAAGTAAAAACAATAAGTGTGGCTTGATATTGAGTAAGAAAAAGGTTGATAAACGCTGTGAGAATGGATCTGCGGGTAGCATTTGCTCGCGATCTCAAGTCGCCACAACATACGTTTAGGGAGCTATATAGAAGCCTATGGACATCCCGGAAAGTTGAAAATGTACGCTAAGGGCCCCCCCCTTGCATTGGAAAAAGCCGACACAGGGGACTTGACATAACGTCAACATAGGCCGGCCTGGGAGTGAGGATGTGTTGCTTGGACGGGGCAGTGATATCATAAAACTGTTAAATTACCCATTCAACACTTTTACCAGCTGTTCTTCCTGCACCTTGCAGCTGCAGCTGTGTTGCTTTTCCCCTGAATTATGTATTTAACGTCTTCATATTTGTCTAACATGATAGTTTACTCTTCATGAAGTATGAAGCTGCGCTGTCAGTACGCTTCTTCATGTTTGTGATTGGTCAAATGTTGCGAACCCCGCGCCTTTCACGTGAACGCGTTCATAGCCGGACAGAGAAACCCTGGGTTGACTTTGATAACCAGCGTCGTAGGACCGCTTAGCGAGATCTCACATACACACATGCATTTCCAAACATTTGGACTACCTATGTTGCAAATGTATTATCTTTTCAATTTACACACGGCATCTATTGCACGTCTGTCCGTCCTGGGAGAGGGATCCCTCCTCTGTTGCTCTCCCTGAGGTTTCTCCCATTTTTCCCTTAAACTGTGGGTTTTCTTTGGAAGTTTTTCCTTGTACGATGTGAGGGTCTAAGGACAGAGGGTGTCATATTGTCATACTGATATTCTGTACACACTGTGAAGACCACTGAGACAAATGTAACATTTGTGATATTGGGCTATATAAATAAACATTGATTGATTGATTGATCTCGTTTGTTAGGGTTAGTTAAGCCAGATAACTATCAGGGTCTGTTGGACTGGCCTCGTCTACAGACCTCTGATCAGGGCCGGACTGGGACAATAGGCCGGGAATTATACACCCAGCCAGGCCACTACCAGTTTTTTTTTGTGCCATTTTGCTGGATTTACTTGTGAATATTTACAGCATTGCTGCCCATAGTGATAGCCCTATAGTTTAAATCTACTACCCAATAATAAACATATGGACAGGGGTTACTATTTATTTATTTTTTGCAAATTTGGGAACCTATCCATGTGAACACATTTTGGGGGTGGACCTCAAACCCTCTAGGGCAGGGGTTCCCAACCTTTTTTCCCAAGAGCCCCCCCCAAATGACTCTTGTTGGAAGTTGCGCAACAGCGGTAATTCAAGTTTCAAAGTCTCAAAATACTACAACTACTGTCACAAACTGGATGAATGTGAATTATTTTGTTAAAGAAGGACGAAAGCGTAATTAAGGAGCACTATTGGTGTGACTTTGATGGTTATTGGACTCAGGATTAATTCATTTGGATGCCCGCTGTATGAAGAAATTAAAGGATGCCACAAGTGGAAACAATTCACAAAGGGATTAAACTGTTTAAAACACATGCTCAAAGTAAACCGGACTTTGCCGATGTGTTTATGTGGATTCAAAAGTCGTAAATAATCTACAAAATGGAGGAGACCAATCTGATCGGAGCAACTGTGACAAATAATCCAACTGAAACCGGCATGGACAATGACTATGTTTTAAAAATGCGCTTAGAAAAGCCTGCTTAGACACTTTACGGGCAGAAGAAATATTTATATTAAAGAAAGAATTATACATTTCTGTCTTTGTATGCCTTTAATAGCTACTAACTTGAATTTATATTAAAATTAATTAATCAATTATTTTTTATATTTTATTGTAGGCCTAATGTAGAGACAAGGCTTTTAGCGACAATCATGTATTGCATTACAATTATACACTGAACAAAAATATAAACGCAACACTTTTGTTTTTGCTCCCATTTTTCATGAGATGAACTCAAAGATCTAAAACATTTTCTATTTACACAAAATAACCATTTCTCTCAAATATTGTTCACAAATCGGAAAAAATCTGTGATAGTGAGCACTTCTCCTTTGCCGAGATAATCCATCCCACCTCACAGGTGTGGCATATCAAGATGCTGATTAGACAGCATGATTATTGCACAGATGTGCCTTAGGCTGGCCACAATAAAAGGCCACTCTAAAATGTTCAGTTTTATCACACAGCACAATGCCACAGATGTCGCAAGTTTTGAGGGAGCGTGCAATTGGCATGCTGACAGCAGGAATGTCCACCAGAGCTGTTGCCCGTGAATTGAATGTTCATTTCTCTACCATAAGCCGTCTCCAAAGAAGTTTCAGAGAATTTGGCAGTACATCCAACCGGCCTCACAACCGCAGACCACGTGTAACCACACCAGCCCAGGACCTCCACATCCAGCATGTTCACCTCCAAGATCGTCTGAGACCAGCCACTCGGACAGCTGCTGCAACAATCGGTTTGCATAACCAAAGAATTTCTGCACAAACTGTCAGAAACCGTCTCAGGGAAGCTCATCTGCATGCTCGTCGTCCTCATCGGGCTCTCGACATGACTCCGGTTCGTCGTCGTAACCGACTTGAGTGGGCAAATGCTCACATTCGATGGCGTCTGGCACGTTGGAGAGGTGTTCTCTTCACGGATGAATCCCGGTTTTCACTGTTCAGGGCAGATGGCAGACAGCGTGTGTGGCGTCGTCGTGTGGTTTTCTGATGTCAATGTTGTGAATCGAGTGGCCCATGGTGGTGGTGGGGTTATGGTATGGGCAGGCGTATGTTATGGACGATGAACACAGGTGCATTTGTGACCCGCTCTATCGAAATCAGTCGGAAGTCGCAACGGCTCATTTCAAAATAAACGTGGATTTACGTCCTTGGGTTTCGTGAAAGGCGCTATATAAATTGAAATTATTAGGGCCTGAGCACGTAGTGCAAAGACCTATTGAAATCGTCAGTATTATTATTCTTCTGTTACCGGTTCTGCACTTTCGACCTGTTTTTGAGGGGGTTACGACACTATTCATGTAGCGACATTTGGCAACGCCGCCAGGACCGGTGAAAATGTTAACATTCTGGATTCGAGGGGAGAAAATGTTTCACCTTGCTCTCTAGCGCCACCTGTGTAAATTCAGTGTTTCGAAAAATGTACAAAGTCGCAGCGTAAGTCTGACGGACCTGACATTTTGCACACTTATCCGGGTGGAGCAGCTCTACATATTATCCTCTCATATCCCGAAGCTCCGCCTACTTTGATTTTTTTTAAATTAGCATAATGTGAAAAACATTGAAATATTAACTTAAATTCCAATTTCTCGATTTTCCAAACCAAACTTAGTGCACAGCATCAATGGAGGGGCAGACACATTACCGTACAAAATGAGCACGAGGTGTGGAAAAATGTGGCCGACATCAATCAAAACGTATTAGCAAAAGGGTGTGGCCTACACATAAATGCTCACAATTCATCCAAAATGTATCCAAATATCACAGATTTCGGTGGATAGGTTCAGTGTGTCTTGGGGAATAGGCACAACAAACAATGTTCATTTCGAACAATAGGGGGCGCCAAAAACATAACTAATTTATATCTCAAGAACCGATGGACTAAAAAAATATATATTGTCATAGACATACTGGCAGGGTGAGTATAAACTGAGATTTAAAGGGTCGCAACCAATGAAAAATGTGGGCGTGTCCTATTCAGTTTTTTCTCGAAATCGAAGGGTTAAAAAATGTACCGAGCCATAAGTAGGGGAGAAAATGAGTTACGGCCTTTAAATTCGGAACGCATGTCACAGCCCACAACCTTCTCCAGACTGTAGAAAAAAATCTGACGTTTTAGCAAATATGTCTCAGTAGCGCCCCCTATTGTGCGGTAGTCAAATATAGTTTCTTCGAACTACCCGAAACTTGGCACAGAGATTCCTCATGGAAATGCGGACATATTTCAAAATGGCTTCCATTATCTCCGCCCCCCATGAAGTCGGCCATTTTGAAATATGTCCATTTTAAGCGCATTTTCGCATACTTGTCCGAGGAAAATGATCGGAAAAATTTCAAACCAGGACAAGATCAGCCCATATCCAATGTGATGCTAAATTGCGAATGAATAGTCGACTGCTCAAACGGGGAGCTCGTAAGATAACGGAACATGTACCAATTTTGACGATTTAAATGCCACAAAATCGCGAAAATGACTTTCGGACGCAAAACTTGGAACACACGTCACAACCCACGTCTTTTTCCAGACTGTACAAAAAAAATGTACATTTTTGTACACCAGCTCAGTAGCGCCCCCTATTGTGCGATAGTCACATATAGTTTCTCCAAACTACCCCAATCTTGCCACAGACATTACTGATGGAATTGCGGACATATTTCAAAATAGCTTCCATTAGCCCCGCCCCCCAGAAAGTCGGCCATTTTGAAAAATCTGTGTTATTCATGCATTTTAAGCGCTTTTTCGCAAACACCTCCTCGGGAAAAGATCGGGAAAATTCCAGTCCAGGACAAGTTAAGCCCATATCCAATATCATGTTAAATTGCGAATAAAATAGTTGCTAGCTCAATCGGGGCGAACGTAAGCTAACAGAGAATGTACCATTTTTGACGATTTACATGTCTCAAATGACTCCAAACTACTCGCATATAGTTTTCCAGATATTCACGAAACGCTGTATACACATTGCAATTATGATGGCACACATATTTCAAAGGGCTTTTGATTAGCCCCGCCCCCCACACAAATGGCAATTTCCAAAGATGGCCCGTTTTCATGCATTTTGCGCACATTTTCCCACACTATCAAGCTCCACATTTGTGGAATCAGCTTCCAATTTGTGTTCGGGCGGCAGACACCCTATCCGTTTTTAAAAGTGCGCTTAAGACCTTCCTTTTTGATAAAGCTTATAGTTAGGGCTGATTAGATTCAGCCCCTAGTTTTGCTGATATAGGCTTAGTTTGTCGGGGGACATCTTACTTCTTCCTTGTCTCTGTCTATACCTGTGTACTCTCATGTTCCGATTAACCCAGCTTCCCCAAATTTCTTTCTTTTTGGTGTCTATATATACGCCGGGATCCGGAGACATGGATGATCCTGCGGTCCTGTGTCCTGGATCGCGAGCCCTGGATCGCGAGTCGTGGCTGTGGTCCTGGATCATAGGTCCTGGATGGATATCCTCGTGGATTCATCTTCCTATTATACACACATGCATTTCCACACATTTGGACTACCTATGTTGCAAATGAATTATCTTTTCAATTGACACACCGCATCTATTGCACGTCTGTCCGTCCTGAGAGAGGGATCCCTCCTCTGTTGCTTTCCCTGAGGTTTCTCCCATTTTTCCCTATAAACTGTGGGTTTTCTCCAGAAGTTTTTCCTTGTACGATGTGAGGGTCTAAGGACAGAGGGTGTCGTATTGTTATACTGATATTCTGTACACACTGTGAAGACCACTAAGACAAATGTAACATTTGTGATATTGGGCTATATAAATAAACATTGATTGACTGCTCTTAGGGAAATTATGGGAAAAATTCCATTCCTGGACCAGTTCAGACCATATCCAAGGCGATGCTACATTGCGAAGGAATAGTCAGTCGCTCAAACAGGGAGCTCACAGCCTACAATGTACAATTTTCCAACATTTACATGTCAGATGCGCTACTCTGTCTTCCACATCATCTGTCTCTCACTCTCACACACACACACACACACACACACACACACACACACACACACACACACACACACACACACACACACACACACACACACACAATTTGTTTCGTAGATTCTTCAGGCCAAGTACAATAACTTCGTTTTGGTCGTGTTTAACATCAAAAAGTTTAAGGTCCTCTTGAATTTTATTTAGATGATTAATTTCATCAGGCTTGATTGATAAATATAGTTGAGTATCATCCGCATAACAATGAAAGTTTACAGAATGATTCCTTATAATATTGCCTAACGAAAGCATATATAATGTGAACAAAATAGGTCCGAGCACTGAGCCCTGTGGCACTCCATGGCTAACTTTGGTTTGCATGGAAGATTCATCGTTAACACGTACAAACTGAGAGCGTTCAGATAGATAGGACCTAAACCAGCCTAAAGCAGTTCCCTGTATGCCAACTAAGTGCTCTAGTCTTTGCAATAGGATATCATGGTCGAAGTTACATATAGTTTCTCCGAACTTCACGAATCTTGGCAGAGACATTCCTCATGGAGTTGTGGACATATTTTAAATTGCCTTCCATTAGCTTCGCCCCCCATAAAGTCGGCCATTTTGAAAAATTTGCATTTTTCATGCATTTTCAGCAAATCTTTGCGAGCTCCTCCGAGGGAAATGACCGGAAAAATTAGGTTCCAGGACAAGTTCAACCCATATCCAATGTGATGCTAAATTGCGAATAAAATAGTTGCTGGCTCAATGGGGGAGGTCGTAAACTAAGGGGGATTGTACCATTTTTGCCGATTAACATGTCACAAATTACTCCAAACTTCTCGCATACAGTGTTTCCGATATTCACAAATCGCTGTATCCACAATCCTCTTATGATTGCGGACATATTTCAAATTGCTTTCCATTTGCCCCACCCCCCAGAAAATTGGCCATTTTTAAAAATGTGCAGTTTTCATGCATTTTCAGCACATTTTTGCAAACTCCTCGTAGGGAAATTATCGGAAAAAATCCAATCCAGGACCAATTCAGCCCCTATCCAATGTGATGCAAAAATTCGAAGAAAATAGTTGCTAGCTCAATCGGGGAGGTCGTAAGCTAACGGAGAATATACAATTTTTGACGATTTACATGTCGCAAATTACTCCAAACTACTCGCATATTGTTTTTCCGATATTCACGAAACGATGTTTAAACATTTATATTATGATTGCACACATATTTCAAGTTGCCTTCCATTAGCCCCGCATCCCAGGAAGTCGGCCATTTTGAAAAATGTGCATTCTTCATGTATTGTAAGCACATTTTTGCAAACTCCTCCTAGGGAAATGACCGGGAAAATTCCATTCCAGGAGAAGTTCAGTCCTTATCCAATGCGATGCTAAATTGCGAAGGAATAGTCAGTCGCTCGAAAGGGGAGCTCACAGGCTACAATGTACCATTTTCCACCATTTAGATGTCAGATAAGCTACTCTGCCTTCCACATCATCTCTCTCGCTCTCTCACTCACTCACTCACTCACTCACTCACTCACTCACTCACTCACTCACTCACTCACTCACTCACTCACTCACTCACTCTCACTCTCACACACACACACACACACACACACACACACACACACACACACCACACACACACACACACACACACTCAAACACACACATACACACGCACACACACACACACACTCACACACACACTCAAACACACACACACACACACACACACACACACACACACACACATACACGCTCACACACTGCTAGCAATGATGTTGAGCAACTAACAAGCATGTTTTGTCTTGACTATATTTCAACTATATGATAATAAAATAATATAGTATTTATTATATTGAATTGATTATGATTATGATTGTCATTATTAGTCGAAGTGGTTTATTTATTTACCATTTACCTCACTGTATACAAAAGTCACTGTGTTGACAACAGTGTTGACAACAGTGTTGTGCTAGTTACTGAAAACCAGTAACTTGTTACCATTACTAGTTACTTCATTTCAAAAGTAACTCAGTGACTTTACTGATTACTTACACCAAAAAGTAATGTGTTACTGTGAGAAGTAACTTCTTAGTTACTTAAAAAAGGGCTCCCATTAATGCCCTTATAGCCTTCATTTCAGTACTGTTATTGCATTGGAGAATAATACAATCTGTTGATCAACTTGACATGCATTATATGCAATCTGGATTGCATCGATATTAGCTGGCTTTCCATGTTTGTATATGCTGTGTGCCGCCCGGACATGCTATCATGCTAACTCGCTCCCTGAAAGCGGGTGACTCCACTGTAGCAATAGCCTGCATGTGTTCTACAACATACCGTGCAATGGCTTTATCGACTTTCCCCTGGCTAGCAGTCCCTTGGTTAAAATCCAGCCGCTGTTGCTTAGGTGCAGGTACAGGTGGAGTGGCGTTGGATGAGTCTGGGTCTGTGGTCTTAGCTACTAGCTTCGTCCCAGCATGTTGTTTCTGCAGATGTTTTAGAGATTTGAATGACTGGTTTGGGCAGTAGATAGGCTCTTTGACCCGCCAGGACACAACTTACATTTAACAGAAACGTTCTTTTCTTTGTGCTCGACAAAAGTGAAATAGTGAGAATATCTCCAGGTGGAGAAACTAGACTTGAGCTCCGCCGCCACCATGACAGTCTTGTTAGTAAACAACACAAACACAGCCCGTCTCCGCATGTGACACAGGAAGTATTTAAGTACATTTACTCAAGTACTGTCACTCCTGTCGGTGGTGGGGGTGGGGGGGGCTCATCTCACAATGTGGCTTGGGGCCCCAAGTTGGCCAGGGATGGCCCTGCATACTGTCCAGGGCTGACAACTTCGCAGTGCAGCTTTTTAGGGAGGATGTACATTGCCTTGTTGGTTTCATTGAGTTAGTTTATAACGTTTTGTTTGGTGCTGCACCTCTGTCAATTACTCTATATTGTTTGGAGTACAGTTATTATAATGTCTACAGTTGCTAGTATGTATACATTAACTGCTAATGGCACGAAGCTGTCACTGTAATACGTCTCGTGAGGTATCTGGTAATGACTGACGTGATATTGTAATGTATTACCATTGACGTGGTGTTAGACCGGATTATTATCAGACAGACTGTTATCAGCTGTAGGCTGTTTGGAATATAGTTCTTTTTTAATGTATAGCCAAGTTCCATATGGGTCACTGGTCATTACTACCGTAGATATATAAACACTAGATTGCTCAAGGGGGAGTTGCCAGAGTAGGTCACTGGCGGCCATCTTGACACAGTCAACAACTACATTACAGCTGTTGTAAGGTGAGTGATCTGCACGAAAACACTCTTATGTTGCGTAAATCTTGACTGATTTACTAACGGATGGGTTTATTATAAACGTTATTAGCATGGCTATGATACAGGAGACAACAAGAGATGTTGAGAAAAGAAGGTCATAACTATACATATAAGTATGCAGTATCATGACTACATCTTCGATGTGTCTAACAACTGCAACAGTTAGGAAATTGGTTGATAACTGAGCAATCTACGGTTATTTCAATCGTGCACCATATACATGATGTTATGAATGAGCGCGCTGCCTGTGCCACGATGGGCGCCATGTGGCGACGTCAGTCTCCATTGGTCAGCAGTGCGGGTCACTCATCTAGTGTTTATATATATATACAGAGTTGGGTGTAACGCGTTACTTTGTAACGCGTTACTTTGTAACGCGTTACTGTAATAATATTACTTTGTCGGTAACGGAGTAGTGTAACGCGCTACTTTTATAATCCAGTAATCACACTACAGTTACTAACATTGCCCCGACACACGTTACTTCGTTACTTTCTAAAATCAGTCATAATCAAACCTCAACAAACACCTGCAAAGAACACATGCTAGGTGAAGCACACATAGCTGTTGTTTATTTATATCACACACACGTAGTTCTTCTTCTCTGTTTTCCGGTTGTTGCTTGTTTTGAATGACGAATACACACTACCGCTGCCTGCTGGTAAGGAGAGTTATTGCCACTCACGCATGCGCAGTTCGTACGTGCTCGGCTGAAGTCTGGCTCCAGTGCAACACATGGCCAACACGCAGGAGAACACGCTGACGCAACAGCGTGAGCAGAGATAGACTGCGCAAAATATACAGATAGCAGGAGACAGAGGACAGCCACGGTCAGATAGCAGGAGACAGAGGACAGCCACGGTCAGATAGCAGGAGACAGAGGACAGCCACGGTCAGATAGCAGGAGACAGAGGACAGCCATGGTCAGATAGGAAAACATTCAGGAGCTGGATCAGTCTTATGCGACAATGGAAACTGAACTAAAGAGAACATTTGAAACTTTAGCAGTCTGCGTGATTTGCCTGTAGGGAGGGGCGGGCCGGCCCTGCGAGTAAAGTAACGAGTAAAGTAACGAGTAAAGTAACGAATTACTTTATGTAGATAGTAACGAAGTAGTGTAATATATTACTTTTTTTTAAAGTAATATGTAATATATTACTTTTTTTTAGTAACGACCCCATCTCTGTATATATATATATATATATATCTGTAATATTTTGTGCGTCCTTTATCCCCACAAATTCACAATAGTGCTTATATCTCCAAGTTGTAAATGCACTGCTGCTCTCGCTGATACTTGCATGTGCCATTGTGTGCATGTGTATGTGCTGGTGGTGGGCGTTGCTGTGTATTTGTGTGTGTTAGCAAGTGTGTCTGTGCATTTTCGCCATAAGGCAAGGGTTCAGTTGGATCACATAATGTAATGCAGTAACGCACCCATTTCAATCACAGTAACTATAACGGCGTTAATTAATGGGAATAGGTAACTAGTAACGCCATTAGTTACCGCAATAAGTAGTTGCATATAACTGTGTTGTGCACACTCCCGTTCCGTTGGAGGCGGTAATGCACCTGCAACCTGGTTAGCCAACCACCAAAAAACACCAAAGGACACGAAGAAGAATACAGACTTCAGGGAGTGGCTTAAGTCAGGTAGCGCTTTCCCTGTGCAGATCAGGTTTGCATTCACTTGCTGCCTCACCCCCACAGTCATCGAGCTATCCGCGTGTCCACGGCACGTAGGCTACGGCCAGATAACGTCAGTCATCGAAGTGAATAGAAACCCTTCTTTGCAGTGTAAAACGTGAGTAATATATTGCCAATTGTGTATTGCATTGATGTGTGCAAGTGCTATGACGGTCATTGACATTGTGTGTTAGCTGGGCGACGTTTCTACAGGTCAACTTTATACAACAGCCACTGCTATTACTCATGCTGATATGGGGGCCTTTTAAACCAAAGTGATGAACAACATATGGCTTGCTTGGTGTAGTGATTGTGGATGTGGGGGAACGCCCCCCCCCCCCCCCCCTCTTACTAGTGATGTGTCGGTCGTGAACGAGCCGGGTCAAAGAGCCGGCTCTTTTAAGTGAACGACGGGAGCCGGTGTTATGCCGCAGTTCGCGGGGACGCGC